>NC_057933.1:22379704-22572204 GCF_018555375.3 Anguilla rostrata | reverse complement strand
CCGGGTGGACGTAGTCGAACACGCTGCTGCCCGTCAGCTCCACCTGCAGGCCGACAGGGGAAACGTCATCAGCGAACAGCGTCACCGTCAAGGCATCGTCCGTGTGATTACAACCCAGCATGCAATGGTAAAAACGTCACCACTACACTCTCAGAACAGACGTGCTACCAACAACACAAAACGTGCCATTTCTTAAACGCACCTCCATGTCTAGTTAAAGACAACAAATTTTGAATTACTTCTCAAAGTTTGTAACACATAAACTGTACATTGGTCAAACAAAAGTAGTAACTTTTACACAAAATGTATTTAAAGTAACACAAAAGTAGGAACACAAAGTATGTCGGATATCACATCCAACACATATAACACATCCTTTTTGAGAGTTCATAATGACACAGGAACAGTATCACCCCTGCCATTACACAGGCAATGACACCACCTGAGGCTGCTAGCATCCTTGGCGCGTCCCCTTTTGCTATCAAGGGTAAAAGAGTACGCACTTTCATTTATTATTTCATTAACAAATCTCAAATGTTTAATACTTTTATTTCATCTTCAGAAAGAAGCAGGCTAATCTGTAGAATAATTTAGGTGACGGGATGGGCGGCTTGTACACCATCATTAAAACGACCTCTGCCCTTCACCAAAACAAGGACAGACCTCTCTGAATTTTAACATTTGGCGAGAAAAAAACTAAAAGGAGAGGACGTGCCTCCCTCGCTGCCGGTGTCAGAAACAGGTGATTTCTTTTCCACCGCGGTTGAACCGTGACCCCACGCCGCCCCCCCCCCCCCCCCCCACCCCACCACCCAACCTTTCCCCCCCCTCCCCGAGAACTCAACGAGGCAGCGTCCCGCACGTGTCCAAATCTTCGCCCTCCTGACAGACCGAACGCCACGACAACAAAAGAAAAATGGCCTCGGAACGGTCTCGTTTCCCCAGGATGAGGCGAGGAAGGGATTTGCCGCAGCTAATTGGGGATAACAAGGAAGAACGGCGGGGTGAGTTAACGATAACGCGTCCCGGGTTCGAGTGCGCCCGGTTCGGATCCCCTCGGATGCACAATCGGGTCGCACTACATTTCCTTTAGCGGTGTTTGGTCATGCAGCGATCGGTTCGGGTCTGCAGGGACGCGGGGATTACATGGGAATAATCCCTTTAATGTCAAATCCCTCTCAGCCATTTAGTCCTTCATAAATTACTTCTCCGAGCAGAAACAATAATAAAGAAATTAAATAATTATTGGATTTGGCTTACTGGCGCTGTTGTGTGTCGCATACAATAACGCGACGGTGTGAAAAGAAGACCCGTTTCTCAACTGCGCGTTTTGTGTATTCAAATAGACAATTACCCCCAAAAAAACTCTCCCGGAACTCTCCCGGACTGCGAAATCTTCATTGAAACGTACGCGTCAAAACCTCGCCTAAATTTTGATAAATTATGCCGTTGCACTATTTATACATTCAGAGTACTTCAGACTGATACGGTATCAATCAAAATCAAAATCAAACGGCTAGCGACGCTTCCGCGCACCCCTGAGCACGTCTTCGGGAGAAATTTCTGGCAGGAGCTACTGAAAACGCTGAAACAAATATAAATCAGCTTGGAAAGATCAATCGGAAACAAGCAGCACAGACTGAAAAACCGTCTGCTTTTTCCCCTCCTACAGATTTCTTAATGTTAACAAGACATTTCACACCGGTTCTAGAGAAATTAGAATTTAGAGCTCTGGTAATAATTTTCATAAAAGCACTAATATACTTCCTATAAAAAACAATAACTAAGTTGTGCACCCGCATGCAGGTTACGCTAACTCCCCTTCGCAAGCTAAAGCTCCAGCAGCTCGCTGGGTGCCGTATGTCAGACGCAGCCTCTAGCCCGTGGCTCCTGTACAACCACATCTCAGCGTGGTGCAAATGGCTTCCCTCTCATTGGCAAGCTGTGGACAGACCCCAGCACTCTCAGTCTAAATTCTGTCATTATTCCCTCAATGCTGTTCACACACGGTAAAATAGCATCAACAGACAACAGTACACAACAGATGTAAATAACCGCACGTTTGAGACCTTTCTCAGCGTCATTCTTGACACTATAGAGGCATCGTTCTGTTTGCAGTCAACAGCGAGGAGAGGAGACAACACAAATAAGAATCCATAATAATTCTTTTCAGCTTTCCCTTTCTTCAGCAGACAGACTTGGCTGGCTTTGTCTCGTGGGCCAAGTGGAATGACAGAGACTGCAAAGGGTTTTCTTTTTTTTTTTTTCTTCTTCTGTAAAGAGGGGGTGGGAAAGATTTCTCTAACGACCAGATTACAGACTGTTGAATCCGCAATCAAACAAAAGGTAGCGCACAATTGCCGCGGTTTCCTTTCCAGAAAAGCAGATCATCTTACATCAGTGTCTTTAACCTCAAGAGCAGCATTCTACCATGGATTACCAGAAAAAGAGAGAGGGAGAGAGAGAGAGAGAGGGAGAGAGAGGGGGGGGACGGTGATTCAAATTTATAATTGGATTAAACTGGAATAATAAAAAAAAAGACGGCGGAAGTGGCGCCTGAATGTGCCGTCGCTGTGAATGCGTTACACAAAGTGCTTTAAGAATCTATTTCAGAGCGGAGATGAAACGCCGAAGCTATCTCCCTTTCACAGGCCACCAAGACAAACCTTTTGTGTCCATATTAGAATTCATGAACACGACGGACGACTATTTTAACAGTCGGGGAGAGACGAGCCGACTTTACCCCGACACAAGTGGCTCGACAATACCCCCCCACACCCGCTCCCTTAATCTCCGCCACGCAGAGACGGACAAGGGGGGGGGGTAGGCGACGACAATGGCGCGGGGAAAAAAATAAAGAAATAATACCCTAATATCCATTGTATGGCGGCAGATGGAGTAAAGTGGCGGTGTTGTCCGCTACATGAGAGGGGTGGATTACGCTCTGTGATTGCGCAAAGGACACTTGGATTTTCGGCGGCGGGGCCTTTTGCATTGTAAATGAGCTCCGCTTTCACAGCCGCGCCGGCGCCGACGCCGACGCCGCCCTCAGCAACATGCTTATTTTGTAGAAGGTCACTCAATAATAACTCCCCCATGCCCTCCCTCCTTATTAAGACTGACTGGCACATATTAATGAAAACACCTGATTCGCCAACCGTAAGGAGGAGGAGAAGAAAAAAAAAAATCGGAAAGAGACGAGACTTTTATTTTCATTTTAAGGAGAGGAAAGGCCTTAATTAGCAGGGTTTTTCAAAAATGTCAGCTTCTTCTATTAGCTGTTCTGCTCCATCAAAGCCATAATCCCCCGCTGTCAAATTTCATCACATGACGGACAGTTTGCTGCCTGTCTTCCACAAACCCACCCCCGCCCAACCCCCCCTCCATCCCCCCTCCCCCCTCGTCCGACTGCTCCCGCGAACTGGGAGATAGCGATTGTACTGTACCGGCGCCGCGTCTCGACCCAAACAGGATGTCATTTTTTTTGCCACTTCGTCGATGGGCCCCAGCCCTGAGGGGGTTCGTCGATCTTTCGTTTCTATCGAAAGGCGATAGAGATCCTGCCAACCCCCTCCTCGTCATGGCGAAATTATTCAGCGAATGGCGTCGGAGCGCACGCCCCCCCCCCTCGCCGCCTGCGTTTAACCTGCCGGTGATCGCGGCGTCTGAGGGAAGGCGGCCTGGACGTCAGCGCGCGGCAGCCGGTTACCGCCATTCGTCCAGAGCGATGACGCGCGCTCGCGCTGCGCAGAGACAGGAAGTGCGCTCGCCAAAATAAACCGGTTCAGGAAACGGAACAGACCCAAATGTCAAATAAGCCCCCTTTTTTTTTTTGAACGCTTCTGTTTCTTTGCGAATCTCGTTCTTTCGCCTCATCGCAACCGGTTAGCCTAACGAGAAAAAGACGTGCAGCGCGTGAGAAAAAGATTCTGAAACAGGATGGCATTAAAGGCACTGCAGGGAGATCAAACATGACCTGCCACACAATAGGCCCGCATCAGCTAAATGAAGAGAAGCACTTTGGATTTGTTTGCACTCTGCCAGTTGTGCGCAAGCTCAATGTCAACCTGGAATTTAAAAAAAAACACCATTTATAAAAGCAAAATTTTCTTATATTTACTTATTAAACTACAGAAAAACAGACAGGAGGAGAATGTGAAATAGCAGACAGTTAAACTTCACTGCTGACAATTGAAGAATACAAATATGAACAGATCAGAAGAGGGAGAAGAATTGAAAAAAATTCTCACTGCGCACTTCACATTTCACACCCCGATATTAAAATATTGTCACCTCTTTATAAAGCAGTATTCAAAAAAAAAAAAAAAAAAACTGAAACTGATGTTGGCTCTAGGCTTCAGAATGAATTAATTATTGAATGTAACATTAACTAAATGGAATATTATAAGTTTGATAGCATATAATTACTGTTATATTAATGATACGTATTTCACTGCTTTCTATTGATAACACTTGGCACATAGGCTTTTCCATGAAAAAGAAAAGGCTGCATTTTTCCATAGAATTTTCACACAAGCCCCCCCCATCCCCAAATGCCTCACCCAGCCCCCCCCCCCCACCCCCGACTTGCAAATTGCTCCTTGTGTAAGCCATGAATAACCTTCAGTAATTACTCTGTTATGAATCAGTCATTAAGACGCATACAAAAAAAACTGGCCTTGTACACTGCTTTTGGTTACCTGGTGCCATTAAACAGTGTTGATGTGCCCTATGCAATTAAATACTTATTCCAACAACAGCTGTCACTGAAGAGGGGGGGGGGGTGTTGGATAAAACAGTGCTGGTAATGACCCTTTAATCCCATGTAAATGACATCGCTGCCAATGAGCTGCACTTTAAAGCGGAACAGTTAAAAATAAAAAACAAAAACCCTTGCACGTCTTGGGTAGGGGCCCTGATGACTGGGCGAGTGTGACCGCTATGGAAACTGGCTTTTCTGTGGAATAGCTAATTGTGAGGCCTCCAGCACATAACCTCTCTCTGTCTCCAGCTATCTGTTCAGAAAGAGCGGGAAAAACGCATGCGGGGACTGAATAAACACGGAGGTGCTGAGGGTACGCGCGTGTGTGTGTGTGTGTGTGTGTGTGTGTGTTTGTGTGTGTGTGTGTGCGTGTGTGTGTGCGTGTGTGTGTTTTTGGGTGGAGGTAGGGGGGCGGCTGGGGGGGATTCTCTGAAAGAAAAACAAGGCACTGGTTTTAAGGAAGCCGGTAATTAAGAACAATTTGGGGGCTGTCTTCTCCGCGGAGGGACCCGAGGGAGAGCCCCGCTACCTGTCTGACCTTGGCAAACGGGAGTCCTTGGCTGAGGCTCTGACCCTCTGAACCCCCCCACCCCCCCACCCCCCCCACTCACATCCAATCTCCCTCACGAACAAAAAGAGCCACCCGCCTCATGCAAATCACATCTCCCCAGCGGCCCGGGTATAAACTACAGCCTAATTAAATATTTTTTAACGATGTGAGTAATTTTTGCCAAGGGGCGGATTCGGGGGGAAAATTTAATATGAGATCACAAAAGATGTTCCCAGCGTTGATTCTGTAAATTAATGACTATCTGCCTTATGATAAAAGCACGCTGCCAAGAATGAGAATGAAGTAGGCAAACGCCTTTACTTCATTTGTCTAATAACCAAATGCATTCGAGGAGGGGGGGGGGGGGGGGGGGCGGGGAGAGGGGGGCCTTAAAAGGCTCTGGAAAGTTTCCATGCCGACGCACTCTTTGGCGTAGCGATGATGAATGGCGTGGACGGTGCCAAGCCCAGGGCGGTGATGGAGCGACGTGGCTCGATCCCGCAATCCAAACAAACGCTTTCCGAGCGGGGGAGCCGCTTCTCCCGTCTGCTCCACGCCCCTTTGCCCAATAACCGTGCCCCCCCCCCCCCCCCCCCCCCACCCACACACACACCCCTCCCCCACCCCTGTATCTGTTGGCAGAGCCCGTCCGCGTTCCTTCAGCTTCGGCGGTACACTATATATCACCGCTCAACTATTAAGTGCGGAGAGCGTTCTCTGGGCCACTCGAGTGTTACACGGCTCAGATTACAGTAACCGTTTACTGGGCTGTGACAGAGAAGGGCCCAGATTTACTGGAGGAGCAGACAGCCTCTCTCTCTCTCTCTCTCTCTCCGAGGCGCTCTAATACCACATTGTGCCACTTCTCCGCTCCGCCTTAATCTGCCCGCCTCCGACCGAAGCCTGTCACTCCTCCGAGCGTAAGGAGGTGCATCGTGGGAAGAGGAGTGGATGTTTGGGTCTCTCCCGTGCACGCTCCCGGATACGAGGCTACGCACGGCGGGCTTATCGTTGGCCAGTGAAAGGGGTCTTCGTTGGCCAGTGAAAGGGATCTTCGTTGGCCGGTGAAAGGGACGTACGGTCACGTGGACAAAGGCTGAGGACGATTGCAAACAATTTAGTTTCTCGCTCATTTCTCTCATGAAAAACATCTCTGAGAATATAATTACAAATGAGATCATTTATTTGACTGGTCAGTCATTTACCTTTCAGGGTATTTACTGCCATGGGTTCATTCACAGTGGGAAACAACGAACAAAGATTTAAAAATACAGTGTCGGAGAAAAGGATTGGTTACGTTCTATAGAAAGGCAGCCGCTCAATTAGTCTACGGCAGAACAACGTCAATTTAGGACATTCGCGATTCAGAAAGAGAATGGGCGGTAAAAGGGAGAAATCACTGTGACACTTGAGGACAATGGTGTCTTAATTTTCATATTTGCAATTTCTTTATTGAAGGGGAAACTTAATAAAGCTTTCCTAAAATCAGCTTCGACAGAAACAATCACATGCGAGAGACGACAAGAGCGGCTCTCGAGAAACTTCAGGCTTTTTGGGCTCGTCCATTTGCATTTCAACGCAAGAAGGAGAGAGAGAAAAAAAAAATCCATAAATTCTTAAACAAAATGAGCCCACTTCAGAAAAACACCGGGAACTGAGGGTGGGGTGGGAGTGTGGGGATGGGTGGGTGGGGGGAATAGTGAGGGGGGGAAACTTTAACAATTAACTTTGAAGGACAAAAAGGGTCAAATTTCTCCCTCTGCTCTTTCTCTCCGTGGCCTGATTTTTATCGAGCGCTCAAAGCCCCCCTTAGATCATCTTAATCCACTGTGGCAAAGAAGCTGAATATGAGATTCAGATTGTCTCGGAGAATTCCGCGCTACCAATCAGCTTTCTGACACCGCTTTTCCCTTCAACCTTCAGAAGCGGTGACAGCGAAGAGCAAAAGCCAGCTCGCGGAGGGGGCGCGCGAACGGCACTCTCTCCGCTCAGCCCGCTCGGCTCCGAAGACGCCGCCTGACACCTCCGAGCAGACTCCAGTCCAAATGTTTTACCAGTCGCTCGTTTCCCGACTGCGTTTGCTCTTTTTTTTTTTTTAAACTGAGATGCAGCTCAGAAGCGTCCACGCCCAAGACGCAGGTAAAGAAAAATAAATAAATACATGTGATAGCGATGAAGCAGTTACGTTACAGACAGACACATTTCTTTTTTTGTGTGGGGTGGGGAGGGGGCGGTTTTTATTAGGCCAAGCCAAACGGAAAGCCTGAACAACAAAATATAAAACACTTAAAAAAAAAAAAAGGGAACAGGTTCAAACCAAATTCAAAGAGCGATAATCATTGACCCACAATGAACAGACCCATCTCGCGTTACAGATTATAAATGAACGGTGTGAAGTTTAACACCAATCTGAAATAAATATTTTGTTAAACACCACCACCCCAATGTAAAAATAACTACACTGTTAAATCTATTATATTTTCTTTGTGAGTACCGATTTACTTCAGCCATTTCTTTAGCGCACATTTGCTTTCATTAACCATATGAAGCACAGCTTCAGAATAGTTTTAAATACTGTACGCCACACTTGAAACACTAAAAATATAATCCACATCCAGTTTGGCGCTGGCAGTAAAATGCGTGTCACCAGGCAACACCTCAGAAGAGCGGGCCGCCCAGCTGACGGGGCTGGTGAGCGCTGAGGGGGGGGGGAGGGGGGAGTCTGGTACAGTAGCAATATGCAAGCGCCGCTCTCCGGGCTCAAATGAGCAGAATGGCACGGTGGCCACGGCCTGACCCCCGCGACCCCCCCCGCCACCTCCCCCCGCCCCCCCCCCGCCCGGCGGAGCGGGGCCCCTCTGACTCCAGCTGGTAAGGCCCCCGCCGCAGATCACTGGCCACCTTACAAATGAAAATCGGGCCTGAGGAGAAATCTGTGGAGGCAATAACCCCCATCCCCTCCGGTCACATCCCACTGCTTTTCCATAAAGAGGAAGTGTCATGGGGTGGGAGGTAATTTCACTTTTTTTTTTTCCCTCCCCCCCCCCCCCCCCCCCCCCATCCCTGGGACATTACCATTGTGGTTTCTCATTCTGTCAAACACCCCCCAATTCCACCCCCCCCTTCTCCACCCCCCACCCACAACTACACTCCCTAACCCAAATGAAATCACCTGCAAAACCAAAAAAAAAAAAAAAGAGAGAGAGAGAAAGTAATGATTAGCCCTCAGTAAGAGAGATTAAACGTGCCAGCGTCGATGCTCCCCCAGCCCGGGCGCGGGCCGCATCGCTCTCTGTCTCCTTATTGAAATCACTTATCTATCGGCCCTCTGTGAATCTGAATAACACTCAGCGCCAGCAGCGCGCGCGCGCCCTAAAACAAATCAATAAACTCTCATTTTCTCCTAACGGTTTCATATTAATCGGAGCGGCTGGCGCGGAATGGGGAATGCGCTCTCGGGCCGGGGGGAGCGCCGGGGAGGGAGAAAATGAAGACGGGACTCGGCGGGGGGCCGCGGTGATCCCTTAATGAAAGCGCGGCCGCCTATCCCCCAACCCACCCCCACCACCCCACCACCCCACCACCCCCTCGACGCCCCGCACTGCCACCACCCCCCCCCCCCTCCTCTCCCGACGCCTCCCCCTCGCCTCCCGAGCTCTGATGAGTTCCCATGGTGATCAAACAAAATCAGAAATAGCCTTTTGTAGTTGTGGTCAATTTTCCCCCCATCGACATGATATAACCAGACATGACACAATCACAGGCCATAAATCTCTGTCTTTTCCCCGCTGCGCCGAATCGATGAATTATTGAACAGACGAGGAGGGGGGAAAAAAAACATACACGCGCATACACACACGCGCGTACACGTACACAAACGCATACGGATGCACACACACGCATACACACACACACATTCTCCTCCTCCTCCACACAAAATAGTTCTGTGTTTCCATTTTCATAATTCTGTTGAATGCGGAGGGCAGTGTTGATTAGATTGTCCCTTATGTGTGTGTGTGTGTGTGTGGGCATGTGTGTGGGTGTGTGTGTGTGTTTGTGTTTGTGTCTGAGGGGGGTTGGAAGGAAAACTCGGTGAATGCATACATAAACCGAATTTGGAGATAAATTTCCCAAAAACACACACTGCTGAAATAACACAGCTGCTCCATACGTGCGTGCGTGCGTGCCTGAGTGTGCGGTGGCGGTGGGGTGTGGGGCGCATGCCACTGCGTCGTAGGCCTAAGCTGGCAAGCAGAAGGAGAGAGGCTGACCCCTCTGAAGCTGACTGACGCTGGACAGGAAGTGACTGCGGTTTGCTCTTCCGGGTCTAGCCGTTTTTTATATTCAATTACAGCCCAAAAGTCACAGAGAGGGACCCGCTTCTAAACAGCACGCTATGCGCTAAAAACGAAGAGACAAAAAAAGGGAAACCTGCGAGCGCAGGCTGTAATTATGGTTTTAGACAAGGCTTCTGGCAAAACAGCTTTTGTGTTTAAAATGAGCACTCTGTAACCTCCCACAGTACTCTCATTCTCCCTTATTTCCTCTTGCCAAATGAAATTTCCAGTAATTATACATCTTTACACAATTTGAAATGTCTGGCTTCATTTGAAGTAGAAATCAACCGGGAAAAGGGTATTTTTTTATTTTATTGTGTGTGTGCTAAATAACCGATTTAAGGTTAAAAAAGCAAGTATAATTTGGTGGGCGATCAAGCATTAAACAATTCCATTTGTTCACAAAGCAAAACCTGTCAACTGTCTAAGCACCGTAGGTGTTCCCCTTTCCAAGTCGGAAAATGGGGTGTAATCCAACTAAGGACCTCAATTTCAGCATCCAGCCCGGCGCTGATGGCGAAGGTATTGTTTCACGGAACATGCAGAAAGTGAGAAAAGGGCGAACCGTTCTAAATGGCGTCCTTTCTCCCACAGGAGCAACCCCCCCCCCCCCCCACCTCGAGAATTATCTGGCCATGAGCTCCGATCTGGGCAGATAGAACCGGGAGGCGCGATTGGTCTGTTGTCTCCATGAGAAACGGCACTTAATGCAACTCCCGTCACCTCTCCAGTTAAGCCGTCTGCCTGTAGTCAAACCGGCCCTGGCAAACGCAGGGAAGCGCCGGCGCTCGCGCTCGTTTTAGTGCGGCGAATTTGGCGTGAGGCCGGCGGGGGGAGGGAGTTGGACGCATCATATCCTGTTTCCTCTAGGCGTGATTAGGCCACAGCATCGCACATTGCCACTTAAGACAGAAGAATGTATATTTTTTAAATCAACCCGCTCCTTTATTATATAGAAACATACTGACTGCATGGCTGCAGAACCAGACATGACAGGGAGAGTCAGGCAACCACTGACAAAGCAGACACGCGATCACATGACGAAGGCGGGCGGGGCAGACTCGCACCTGGCCCAGTTCGCCCTTGACGCCGGCGGACCGCCTCTCCGCCCATCCTCCGGTCGCCGGGTAGCACGGGGGCAAGGGCACGTGTCACTTCCTGTTGTATCACCTGGGACCCCAGCACAAGCTGGCACGGTCATGCAGCCTCTCATTTGCATGAATTTACATAACCGTGAAGGACCAGTGGCTCAGAAAATCTCCCGTAAAATATAGCGGAGGGCATTTGCGATCTCGCTCCTAATTGTGCCTCGTTGAATTGTTTATGTATCAGTATATCTAACTATATACATATTAATTTATTCATTCATCCGACCAATTGTCTGCTCAGCAGATGGTCTTGCCTAGAGCGACTCACAATGGTGGACATGGCGTACACTTGAATGCCTCCGCAACAGACAGCCACAAATGTGAAGCAAGTTTTCCACCATGCGCCTGGTAAAGGGGAGTTATGAACAAATGCGGCGTGACATCATAATTCCAGAGAACGTTCTAGAACAGAGCCCTTATAGAATTTCCAATGGCCTTAAAGCTGTTTTCCAAACAGAAAGAGAAGACAAACAGATCATGGCTAATGGGGTGTTTCTGAACGCTAGCCTTGCGTTCGGAAGGCATTTCTGAACAGTTTGGGATTTCGGTTATTTCTGTCTGAGCACTCCGAGGGCTGTTGCTGTCCTCACAGGCGATGATGCTGTGAACCCCGCAACCCATTAATCAATAAATGTAATTAGCCAGAACAGCGCTGAGATAAGTGATATCATAATCTATTTGGTTACACTCCGGGAGTTGGTATAGCGCAACCCCGCTGGTTCTTCAGCACTCATTAACAAACCTCGCATGCAGAGCTTCGTTAGCGCACATTTATAATCCGGCTGGCGACCGCGGCCCTGCGCCCGCGCGGCCTTGCCGTATCCCCCCCACCCCCCGCCCCCCCCGAGGCCACCGAACCCGAGGGGAAGTAAAAAAAATCACGCGGAACCAAGAACTACGGTGGTCCGGGTGTTGTCTGACGCCCGAAGGGGGTGTTGGGAAGACGCCGCGCTCGTGAAGACGAAGACGGTGGAAGCGCGTTTGGGCCCTCAGGACTCCGGGTGTCTCCGAGGCGTCGGGAGCTCAAAAGCGAGCAGCGGTTTAAAAAGGTTAGAGTTCGCCGCGCAGAGCCCCCGGCACCTCAGAATTCCGCTTCATGGCGCAGTTCTGCTGATATGAACCCGTACCAGACCAGGCTCTTGGAACATATGATGTTGGGGGGGGGAGGATGGGGACATGCCACTGACTGAAAACTGACTGAACAGTAGCAACAGGAAACACCAAATGGCGGGAAAAGCTATGAACGTTAGAGGGTCTGAAAGTCACACCCAAGCCTGCCCCCGCTGGTATACTCTATGTCCACAGCTGGCTCTGACACACTCATATTTCTCCATCGGTAGAGGATCCGTCATTGACGAGTGTGTCCCCAGCTCCAGTAAGGAAGAATGTGGAAGATCCCCATGAGATGCAGAACCGTGAGGATCTGGTGCACATCAGCACCAGTAAGCAGAAGCTTAGCAATGCTAACACAAACTACAAATATTTGAGAGGATTAAAGGGGAAAATGAAAAGAGCACCAAGATGCAGAAACCGATAAGATACGATGCCTCTCAGATACACAATGCTAACATAGTTTCATTTGGCAGAGGAGTCCCTCTCTCACACAACTCGTGTGCTAATTGAAAGCGGTTCTCTATGCACGAGTTTGCTAGCTCTTTGACCACTGTACTGATGCCTTGAGGTACAGCGCTATCAAGACCGACCTGTGCCGAGCAGACCTGCCCACATGTACATGAGCGCTTCCCTGAGGGCCTGCCGAATGGCACGCGGGTTTTCGCTGTGCATCTGGCGACCGGGATGGCGCTTAGACCGGCATGTCAACGGCACGTGCCCTCTGTTGAACCTGCCTCACAACGTCAGCGTCCTTTTCCTTTGAGCGTGTGAGGCGAGGGATGCCAATACACCCTCACTTATCCCTCTGCCTCTGATCTAATCCCTTTATTTGTGTGTGAGGCCTGTGTGCGTGTGTGTGTGTGTGAGGCGTGTGTCTCTGAAGGTGGGCGTGGTGCCAGGGGACCCCGTTGGCTAAAGCTAGAATCCTAACCTCACTTTTCTTTAACACCGAGCTCCAGATCAATGCCGCGTCCAGGTGTGTGTGTGAGTGGAGGGGGGGCCGAGGGGGGGTTCTGGCGAAGGCGGCGCTGTTCCTTAAGCCCCCGGAGCCGCGGAAGCCCCTCGTTAACTCCTTAATGGGGCCTGCGCACCTCCTCGCCGCCCGTAGACGTCCCGGCCCGCGCCAGGCAGGGCTAATGGCGGGGGCGGGTCAGCGGGGGGCTTACAGGGGGGTTTAAAAAGGGCCGAGCGTGCGTGGGTAATAAAGGAGCCCGGGAGCGGCGAGGGGAGATTCAATTAGGCCCCGAGCCCCGGAGACGCCGCGCGGCCTGCCGTTCCAGAGCCCGGCCTGACGGGGGCGCTCTCAGCGTGGGATTCTGGGTAATACATACGCCTCCAGCATCCTCCGAAAATCCTTCATCGCCCGAGCATCGCCGTGTGTTTTTTCTTCTCGTGGGTGGCGAATCGAAATGGGGAGGAACGGTCATATTTTTTCTTAAGAACGGAGAAGTACTGAAGATGAGAAACGCGACAATGAAAACGGCTTCAAAACACGGGTGGCTCCTAAATGTGGACTTTGTAAACATCAGCAGCAGAGAAACAATTTCAAACCCTGAAGACCGGGACACATCTCAGTGAAAAAAGCAGGCAGTACAGCTTTTCATTTAGAAATGTCAAAGCAGAAGGTAAAGCATTTTACCAAATCAAGAAACTAATGATCATAACGGACAAACTGGGTTCACATTTTAAAATTATGCTCAAGTTCTTAAAATTAAAGTGAAATGATATGACTTCATTTCTAAAAATCTAATACATTCTTCATGGTTAGCTGATAAAATATATTAAAGAATCAGGGTGGCCAAATTGAGAAAATGTTATAACATGCACTGTAGAGAAGCACATATGACATAATGAGAGTGAATATTGTAACCTTGCCTAGGGAAACATTTTAATGGCCTTCTTACAAATATTACAATAAATACATTTTTATTTAGACTAAATATCAACTGTGTGTTTAACAGGGAATACTGAGTTTATTACTGCTTTATTTAGCATTAATCCTGAATTTTAATCTGAAATGTTCCCATTAATTCCCATTTCTTACATTACCATGGTTTCACTTAACAGTATAAAAAAAACTGGAATTGTAAGCTCTCCATTAATGTACTTCAAATCTACTTAGTTTAGTAAATAAATAATGTAAATTGTTACTCCTAATATTAAATACTGGTCATTGTTATCTTCTTACAATTAATGGTAACCCTAAAGAGACATAAAACATGCAGTGAAGAAACACTGAAAATATGAAGTCAAATTTTGAATGTGTGAGAAACTCATTTCTATCACTGCAAATATCAAACAAAATATGGAAAGACAAAATGCTGATATTGTATCATAGTGAAATTCAAAATCAGAATTTACAAAAACACAAATTTTTTTAAAATATTTTTGAAAGGATACGGGAATAAAATGTTTCTCAATCGCTACATTTCACATGAAATACAATATTTCCTACTAAACCATATGTTCTAAATCAGCATCAGCGCAGATTTTACTGAAAAAAAAAACTTTGGTAGACTTGAAAAATACCGGTTATCAAAGAATGGACTCTGGTTGTAATATAAAATTTCACAGTCTATTCATGCTAATTCTTGGGTCACAAACCAAAGATTCCTAAGAGAGAAACATACATACGACAAACATCCAAAAGCTACACGAGGAGAGATCGCTTTGCGGCTTTTCTGGCCGACAGAAATATGACGGGTCCGTTGCGAGCGCTCCTCCGTTTGTAAATCTGGGATCCCGCTTCTCGTTAGCACGCCTTCGGCTCCGTGAAGCGCACCGCTTACCGAGCGCAGGAGAAGGATAGAGTAAACAAAGGGGCGCTAATCCTCAGACAGGAAGAGAGGGGCGGGAGAGAGAGAGAAAAGAGCCGTCTGGCGCGCTCAGCTCCGCGGCGCGGGCGGCTACCGCGGCACGAGACCCCAGCGCGTGCGGCGGGGGCCGCGGCGGCGGCGGGGGCGCCTTCCGGAACCCCGAACTCCTGCCCGGCAGTTCCGGGTGAAGAGGGGCCGCGGCGTGGAAACGGGCGGCGGAAGCCCTCAGGAGGCGCCGCCCGGCGCTAGCGCTCGTTAGCCTGCGCGTCGCCTCGGCGCCGGTCAGGGCCATAAGGGGCGTGTGTGTGTGTGGGTGTGTGTGTGTGTGTGGGGGGGGGGGGTAAGGGCAGACTCTGTCATGGTATTTGATGAATCCACCGGGGAGCCTGCTCCTAATCAATTAATATAAACAAGGAGCACTGATTTATCAAATGGGCTCCAAAAACGCTGTCTGAAGTGTCAGGAATCCATTCTATTGACGGGGAGAAGCCTCGGAATTACAGGAGCCTATGGGATCACCAGACCTTTTCAAAGCCGTCATAAATCACTGCAGAAAACAAATGTAGCCGCATGTGATAAGATTTGTACTGACAGCTTTACTGCAGAAAGACATGTGAGAGATGAATGGGGCGTCCGCGCCTGGATCAATTACCAGTTTAAAGAAAAAAGCACACACACACACACACACGAAAAAAAAAAAAAAGTTTCGAGTTGTCAGACGCTTAAAAACCTACCCGCTACGAAACCCCCTCTTCAGCTGAGGTGTCAGATCGCCAAGTTCTTAACAACTCAGGTTTATACTGTACAGCTTTAGTGCTTTGGGATGTGGGGCGTCAAGGTTAGGAGGAGGCCTCCCTGTAGCCCTGCTCTCTCTCTGAGAATCGCTGACTGATGAGAACTACAGGACAGGCCGAGCAACAGGGTGTGTGCGCATTATGTGAGGTAAGCTCTGTAACACACACACACACACACGTACACAGACAGAGACAGACACGTAGACACAAGCACACGCACACACACACACACATACACACAGACATATAGACACAAACACACACACACCAACAGAAACAGACACAAACACACACATACTCTCTCACACACACACACAACACACAAGCACACACACACACACACACACGCATACACACAGACATATAGACACAAACACACACACACCAACAGAAACAGACACAAACACACACATACTCTCACACACACACACACACACGCATACACACAGACATATAGACACAAACACACACACACACCAACAGAAACAGACACAAACACACACATACTCTCTCACACACACACACACACACACACACACACACATACAACACACAAGCACACACAGACCCAGGAAGAAAATGACTCTCAAGCGTACGCGTGTGCCTTCAATGAGATTACATGCCTGGGGAATCAGGTTACCAAGATACTGACTGCAAATGTAATGAATGGAGGAGTGCCATCAGATACAGAGCGCTAACGAAGTATATTACATTTAGAACACCACGGCATCCCCTCAGTGTCCCCCCACCCCCCCCCAACACACCCCCTACCCCCCCACCCACCTCCCCCGGCCCCCCCCCCCTTCACAAAGGACAGGAATGGAGAAGCCGCCGGCCGCCTTTATTCGGCAGGAAATGAGGAGAAGGGGCGCGCGCGCGGAGGCTCTATCTGGCCCCCGCCAGTCGATGGAGGCGCGTCGCGTTAATCTCCCCGCCGCTCCGCTGACACGCCGATGAATGTCTGTCTTCACGGGGTACGGCGCCCAAAATTGCGCCGATTAGACTCCTTGTCGATGCGAATCTGAGAGCAATTGGGGGGCCCCCCGCTCGTCCCTCCCGCTCCGCTCTGCTCTGCGCCGCGCCGAGCTGGACGAGCTCCTCCAGGCCCCGACTGATGTGTCTGTCAAGCTGAGGCCTCCCTGACATTTCAGCCCCGCTCAGGAAAGCAGAATTTACGGCTCGCCGGCGAACGGGGCTTACCAGGCAGACACCGAGGGGGGCTCAGATCAGTAAGACCCGCGGACCCGCAAAGACCCGGCACAACCTTGGAGCAGAGCTCACAGACGAGGCTTTGCGCGCGCTGTCAAACCGCTCCATTTAAAAAAAAAAAAACGCGGATAGAAAAACAGAAGAAAAAGCACGGCTTTTCAAAAACAAATAAATTATAAAACGGAGTCAATATGTTGCCTGTGAATTTAAAGACTTGGCGATTTGTCCAGCGAGTACTTCTGGCGCTCAACGCGGGTTGTTGAGAGCAGTAGGTTCCATTGGGTTCCAGGCCAAAATTCCTACTTCTCTTTATCTGACCACCTAATCATGCCCCAGTTTATCTGACTAGACAAGCCCTCCTCTCTCCACCTCGGCTCACACGTGTGCTAAAATGGCTGCCGTGTAACACTTGGTAGCGGTTGAGGGGCTTGAGGTGAACACCTCCCCCCCTCTTCCTTCCATTCTATTTCACATTCTAGAGAGCATACAATATTTGCAGCTGTAATATTACTTATATATATATATATATATATATATATATACACACATGTGCATCAGTTTTTCACTTGTGGTTTATGTAAACATTTTATTTTTCCCCTTCATAATGGAGACTGTTTCATCCGTTTGGATGATAACAATAAATGGGACAGTACAGTCAAACTGCACCACATGAAACCACATAATCAAGCTGCTGCTTATTCATTTTTACTCAAAATGTTCTGAGCCTATGGTGTAAAAGGTTATAAATTATCATATTTGTTTGCAGCCTGAAGTCTGAATCCCATAGCCATCACCAGATGCTGGGTATCCTCCCTGGTGATGCACTACCAGGCCTGTACTGCAGCCATCTTCAGTTCTGCAAGTCAAACGCATACTCAGTTGGATTCAGGCCAGGCAATTGACTTACCCAGTGAACAACATTCCACTTTTTGAACCTGAAAAACACCTTGGTTGCTTTAGCAGTATGGGGTCACTGTTCGGCTGCAAGGTGAAGCTCCATTCAATGAGTTCTGAGGGATTCGGTTGGATCTGAGCAGACAAGATGTTTATGTACACTTCAGAATTCATCCTGCTACTGCCACCAGGAGTCACATCACCAATAAAGAGAAGTAAGCCAGTTCCAGTAGCAGCTATACATGCCCAAACCATAGCACTACTCCATCATGTTTCACAGAGGGGTGCTTTGGACCATAGGCAGTTCCTTTCTTTCCCTACATTTTCCTCTTTCCATCACCTTGGCATCAAGTCAATACTCATATCATCTGTCCAAAAGACTTTGTCCTAGGTCTACAGCTTTTTAAATGCACTTTTTGGAAACTCTAGCCCGGCTGTCCTGTTCTTGATGCTTTCCTGTGGTTTTCATCTTGCGATAAACCCTCTGAGATCATGCTGGTGTAGTTTTCTCTTTATGGCAGTCTATGACACATCTACTTCCTGGAGAGTGTTCTTGATCTGTTTGACAGTTGAAAAGGGGTTTTTCTTCACAATTTAAAGTATTCTTCGGTTATCCACCACAGTGGTCTTCCATGGTCCACCAGGTTGTTTGCTATTGCTGAGCTCGCCAGTGCATTTTTGCTTCTTAACACTATCAAACAGTTGATTTTGACACACCCAGTGTTTTGGCTTTGCCTCTTATTGATTTATTCAGATTTCTCCACCCCACGATGGCCTGCTTTACTGGCATTGACACTTTTTGGTCCTCATGTTGAGAGATAACAGCAAGACTCAGCAAATGCCACACCGAGAATCAACTGTAGACCTTTTGTTCTCCCATTATTTCATTTCAAATACAATGTGCTGGTGTACAAAGCCAAAACAACAAAGATTGTTTCACTGTCCAAATACTTACAGACTACACTGTATGTTTGTGTGTAAGTGTGTGTGTGTGTGTGCGCGTGTGCGTGTGCGTGTGTGTAATGTCCAGTTGATGTATATGGGTTGTGTTTGCAGAGACAATTTTTGCTAGTGGCTGAGTGGGCCATCTGTTTTCCAGAATAGACAAAGGAGTGAATTCATACAAGAAATTTGTTCACTGCAGTTCAGCTTCAATAAGCTTGCTACTTGTGCACAGCATGCTATGTTTTGGTGTGTGTGGTTTATGTTTTCTTTAGCGTGGCTGTGCTCTATTTGCAGTACTTATATCTCTTTGGTCCTGGTGTGTTTGTTACGCCTGGCGAATTTGTAACATTTTTATTTTGTTTTGGTACGGTGCGGTTGTTTCGTCTGTGGCAATTGCACTGCGTTTCTGTTGCTGGCTTTGGAGCGTTTGTGGTGTCTGATGAATTTGTTACATATCTGTTGCTTGTTTTGCCGTGTTTGCAGCGTCCATGCTCTGTTGTTGTGTCTACGCCACGGCCAAGGTGCATCTGTGTTCTGCGGCCAGCTGTCGAGCTGGCCCTGCTTTGTGCCAGTGGTGCGCGGGTTGTTTTATATTCTGACTAGTGAGTCATTTGCCTCTAGGCCTTTACTTTCCCAGAAGCCTAAATACATGTCAGAAGCCCAATCTCCTTTCAAGTGTAATACCCTGATATTACCCTCAAAGGGAAGCTAAACTTTCCCAGCACAATGAATAATCCTGCTTTCATTACAAAGACAGTCAGAAATTTCACACAGTCCGCCAGGTGAGGGAAGCTTTGAGGCAGCCATGTGCATGTACGTGTTTTAAAAGGAATTTCCACCTCAACCCCATACTCTCATCCACAGACCCCAAAATAACTTTTTTTAAACCATTTTTTTTTTTTGTGAAGGCTTGACGACTCTTTTCTCCACACTAGTTTTCCCCGGCCTGTGATAAAAATTCATTCAGACTAAAAGTGAGCTATGAGCCTGATGTAGCTAACTCATCTAGATAAGGTTACTTTCCCAGTCTCGAGCTGACCTTGACTGGTACGTAGGTGAAGCTGTCTTGCAGACTGCAGTCGTCTTGTCCCAGCCGCTCTTGGCCCCTCTGATCATATGTAGTCACATCACACGGATGACATCCACATGGGACTGGGGGATACGGTGGTCGGGGCAGAAATGCCTTCAAAAGCAATTGTATTCACACTGGTAGACAATGCAATCTAATCCTTACGTTTTAAAAGGGAGAATATTTACTTGACGGGAGAGAGTCTGCTGGGACTCTCGCTGACATTACTACCCTGGACCTGGAATGGTGAAAGGGAACATTCCGGAAGACAAGCGGCTGATGGGGGCTATGTTCCCCGGGTGATGAGCCCAGCTGAAGAGCAGCACCCCGCAGTCTGAACACTGACTGCATCATGTAGAGTGACACACTGGCAAGGGAGGGAGGGTCCCAGTCTGCAGGATTTCTCCGGTTTCGCTGTGCAAGAGGGGTTTCCCTGGCTGATTGCAGGTAGGCCGTCTGTCTTTGCCAGCTGCGTGTGAAACGTCGGCTGACGGAGCAACAGAACTTGCAGTGCTTCGCTCATGACGGCTGTTACAACACAGGAAAGCTGCGGGTTACGGAACACCATTGTGCGTTTGACACTGGGAGAAACAGTGGGAGATAAATATCGGGATAGAAACAAGGTTTCATAAGGGGAAGTCGTGGAACCCAAAGAGGCTGGACTTCTTTCCCTAGAACACAGCCAACCGTCCCTCAGGCACTCCCAAAACAGGGTACAAGGTCATGTCAAAAGGACAGGCCTGGGCAAGAGACAGGAAGTTGGTCGGCGCCGTCACTGAACTGGCCTAACGGCCTGCGTGTCCACAGCTGAAAGCGACGGAATGCGGAGAGAGCGCGTGGCAGACAGGGAGCGGCCCCTTCCGGAGCCTTCCGGCACGCCGAAGGCCCTCGGCCCTATCCGTCTGCGTCCCCCTGCTCTCTCCGTGGCACGGGCGCCACGGCGACAGATAGGCCGGCGCGCGAGCGGCGCGGCGAACAATGCCGGGGAGATAAAAAAAAGAAAAAAAACGCACAATGCCGCCTTTCGCCTTAATTTTTTATTTTATCGCCCGGGCCGGTAACGATCTGCCAATTCCCTATCAAAGGGTTTAATTTATCTGAGCTCTTAATGACTTGGCCGGGTCCTCCAGGTGTGTGACGGGGGCTCTCATTTATCAAGTGCGCCGTACTCTTTCAGGTGGGGGGGGGGGGGGGGCTGTTGGGCGATTCCCCCCGCAACTTTTGACAGGTTCCTGCGGGAGCCGGTGGGGACAGGGGTGGCGCCGGGAGGAGGGGATGTGATTAATGCCGCTGAAGATAATATTATTGGCACAGCTGGCTACGTCTGACAAGAAATTCCTCACCCGCTCCGCCACGGCCGCGCAATTTCCTTCCCGACGCCTCGCTTCCATTTTTTGGGTGACAGAAGATTTGCACAGGACAAACTAGCTTGTCACCAAAGGACAAGCCAGCCAGCTGTTAAGGTATCGGAGAACATGACAGATCGCTATGTTTTACCTCCGATTAATTCACTTATTAGAGGTGGACCCAAATCACCTGTCACTGTCAAATCAGTTGTCACATGCTAGGAAAGCGTGTCAAATCTCTGACTCCCTAACCTCCCTCCCCTGTTTTTTTTATTATTTTTTTTTTAATACCTTGCACAGCTTATCACTTTCACCTGCTGTCAATACAATAAATGCAAATCGTACGTATGGGACGGGGGACCGGGCGAAGTCGACCAGAGGAGCCGTACGCGGCGCAAATGGAGGTTTTAAAGTGCTCCTGGAGGGATCGGATGATCGCGCGGCGGAGGGAACCGCGGCGACGAACAGCCTGCGCTAGATGGGATGATGGCTAGCGCGGCGTCGGTTGCTGCACCCTTGTTGACGCTTAAAGGATGGCCTTGCTTTCTAAATTACGCTTACATAAATAAACACCGGCGACGCTGTTTGCCAGGGCATAAATTTTATTGTTTTGCGAGTTTTTTTATTTATTTTTTCGCCCCCCCCCCATCCCCCCCCGCCCCAAACCGGCATCTGCGGGAATGAAAATCTGCGCCCGTAAAAACGACAGTTTCCGGCGTTCGGATCGAGACGATCGAGCGCTTGGCGGGACGGGCGGGGCGGCGAATCCGCGAGTCAAAGCCAAGGAGGCATGAAAAACGTTCATAATGTGCGACTGCTGCCGTTGTTTAGGTGCGTGCAGTCCTGATCCGAGACCGAGAGGAAGCAGGGGAGAAATCAACCCAATTCTGTTCTGAGGTTGGGCGCATAGGGGGCCGCAGAGCAGTAAATTGAATTAAAGAGTACATGGCTTTGGGGGGTGATAATTATGCTCAATAAAGACCTCCGGTAGTTTTTTTTTTTCCCCACTTTATTGAGAATTTATGAATCCGGTTGCTGATTCTCCATCAGCCGGAAGGCACAGCCAAAAGAATTCAGGGAATTCAGCAAATCAGCAGTGCCTGGGATGGCGGCTCCATGGACAAACTGCCACTGCACATGACCACAGTAGATCAGAAAGGGCATTCTGTTCCATTTGACGTAAATGGGAAGCACCCAAAGTTACTTCTGTATTTAAGTTAATTGAGGCCTACTGCTATGGCACTAGTACTAAATGATGGACATAAACAAAAACCATTTGAGTCAATACTTGGATCATTTGTGCTAGAACTTCTTAAGGGTTGAGAAAACACCATTTTATGAATGCATGTAAAAAATTAACTATTTCTCCTGGCACTGTTCCAACTGAAATCATACAAAGTCATGATTAAATTTGTACATGCATTTATAAACGTATGAGTGCTTTCTAAATGTAGCATCAATAGCATGTATAACACACTAAATCTGGTAGGCAGTCTGCAATCGTAATGGTTATTTCCCTGCTGACTGCGCTTATATGGAATAAGGTGAGAAGGGCATGCATGCGTACGTGCGTATACGCGTGTGCGTGTGAATGCGTGCGTGCATGCATGCATACGTGCGTATACGCGTGTGCGTGTGAATGCGTGCGTGCATGCCTGCGAGTGCGCGTGTGTACAGGGTTTTGGCCTCTCCGCCCAGCCTGGTCCCAGAGCCAGGCTGCTCCTTGTTCCTCTCTGCATAGCCAATCGGCTCCCATCTGCTGTCACAAAGCTGTCATGCCACGCGCACTGGCAGATTTGTAAAGGCGGTAATGACAGAAGACAGGAATGCTAGCCGCCACCACATCAACCAGGAGGAAAAAAAAAAGAACCCATTCGACTTCAAAAGAAGTGGCTATAGCAGCTCTCTCTCTCTTTCCATCCCTCTCTCTCTCTCTCTGTGTGTCTCTGCCTCTCTGTATCTCTCTCTCCCTCTCCCCCAAGTACATTGTAATACAAATCTTTATTTGGTCTTGAGATGTTGACAGGTCAATTGAACAGAATGAGTCTAGTTTATGATGCAGTTGTCAGAAGCGGTTAAGCTGGGAGTCTGTTTATCGGGCTCCCCGAGATATTCCAACAATTTTTCTTGCAAACCGAAGCACCTCGAGGTTAATTACTTCACCAATTTGAGTAAATGGCATGCCATATTCCCATCTGTCTCCATTAGTTCCCCACTATTTCTCAATTTACGATGACTAGGGTCAAGGCGGCGGGTGCAAAAGGGAAGTAATAAAGCATGAGATTTTATGTTTACACAAATGTGGAAGCCATGGCATAAATAACAGAAATGTATCGTCCGAATGCTGAGAGCATTCATAATAACGTTAGCCTTAAAAGCCGGTTTTAAGCGTTCTGTGCGGCTAACGCAGAATCCTGTGGCACTAAAAGCTAATAAGCCTGTGAGCGGCTAATAAACACAAGCCTGCACGCTCCTCTCCCGCGGCCACTGAGATTTACAAGATACCGCCACCGCCACAGTGTCAGCCCTTTTGGTTCAACAAAAAAAAAAAAAACCCCTCAAGACCCCAAACACAACCAAAAAATTCACTATGAGGGCGTTTATATAATCCAGACAAGACATAAGCACCGGTGATAAGGGGAGAAAAAAAAACAGCTATTCAAGAATGCGGCTGTTAAATCGGAGGTTCATTAATAAGAGAACACATCAATATGCGCCCAGCACCCAAAGACGCTTGAACTGCATAAACCATAGACTATGCCTACGCAAATCTCCCCTTTAGGTTTTTCTTTCATTTTTTTAAATGATTACTTTTTATGCAATGGTACACGTAAATAAAAGGGAAAACCTCTCCCTTTACAGCACTGTTCTGGGCTCTGGGTGCATCCCTTCCCTGCTCGGTAGCGTCTGCGGGCACAGGGGGGGAATGTGTTAGGGCAATTAATTTAATGGCAGGGCAAGTCCGGCCTCCAGTTCCACCCCTCTCGGATTATTAGTCTAGCTACGACTGACTGAGCCTTGTCCCTCAGGATCCATACGTTCCGCGGTTAAAGATGACCTTGCCAAGTACACGAAAACCGCCAACTTTATGTTCCCCGACTCGGCTATCTCCTGACACTTCAAAACAGGGGAGAAAGGGGGGGGGCGGAAAAAAAGAGTATTTTATTTGCACTGAAAATAATATCTTCAGAAAAGAGAAGAAGAAAAAAATCCTCCTCCCATCCCTCCCCACCTCACTTCCATTTCCAATTCACGTTGTCCCAGATTTTTTTAGAGGTTATTTCAGTTTCTTCCACATTTTTCTCCCAAGTTCGCTCGCGCTCTAATCTCTTAAGGATGTGTGGGAATGGGGAACGTTGAAGGCTCCATGACGATGCTATGTGTACACAACAAAGGTGCTGTCATTGGATCAAGGTGCTTTTAACAAAGGAAGTGAAGTCTGCCGAGGTGGGACTCAACTTGCGTTTTCTTTCCAGGAGGATTTCTTCTTCTTTTTTTTGCCCTTTTGCGGTGAGCCACTCTAACTTTTACACTAACAACACTTCACAGTTCAAACGCGTGCTATAAATCCTTCTACTTTCGTCTCCGGAACAGAAGCTCGGTTTGCACATTTTTTGAGGATTTCAAATTACGTTCTAATCTGGAGGGGAAGAGACACTAATTACAGAGACAGTATTTATAGAAATAAAAAAGAAGAGGTTTTCAGTGTGAGAAATTGAAATTTCCTCTTACATTATAAACCATGCCTTGGTCAAAATATTCATTAATCTTTCAAATTATTATTATTTTTAAAAAGACATTTTCTGCCCAATGTGGGACTGAGCATGTTCAATTCCCACCCTAATTTGGAATGGCCAACTATCTGCAACTGCAGCCACGTTCATGCACAAAAACCCCACTGTGATTCAGTAGAGTGTAGACATCAGTGGCTCTCCTCCAAAACATGTGGAGTCACCAGTCTACACATAAGCTCACAGAGTGGAGTCAGAGGAAGACCTTTGACATGCAGTCCACGGTCACCCGATCCACCAGCAGGGGTCACTACAGAGCACTGAAACACAGACCCCTACCCAGAGCTCTCATACCCTGGGTGATGCAATCGTCCGATGGACCTACCAGCCACATTTGATACTGGCAAAGTCTGGATTTGATCCAAGATCACGAGGCTCATCCATGCAACACAGCTTGGTGCCTTAACCGAATGAGCCACCCAGGGCCATGGTGGCTACAGTCACCCCAGTCACCATGGCCTTAATATTTCACCAGACCACTTAACATATTTCTCCTGAAAACACCCCAGCCTGGACAAAGGTTTCTGAAAACAATTTAATATACGAGTTAAGATTACACAAATGTTATGTGAACAACCGGGATGAGGTTTAGCAACCAATTTGTACACTGTTTGTACAAAACTCTCACAATCTAAAAAGCATGCTATTGAAATTAAGTGAGTATCTGAAATGATTATTTGTTTTCAATTTAAGATCTCCCAGATTGCTCTGTGGAAAGAACAAGTTGATTATTTATGTCGACAACCTTCCACCATCTCGGCTGCAGACACGCCATTAGTCTCCACTGACAACACATTCTGTGACAGACCAGAAAGCAATGAATTGTGGGGGAGATAAGAAAATAAATTCCTCCTTAATTTCTCTGCCTGCTTTTGTGTAAACTCATATTTTTCCACTCCAGTGCTTTCCATATATATGGCTCGAGTGCAGCCTTGCCTGTTCCAGTGAAAGATTATCCTGAAACATTGCGCGGAACGATAACTGCTGAAATATTATCAGCGGGGCTGTCACCTTCTCAGCCGCGTCTATTAAGATCACACATAGATCTTTCCAGGGCTTCTGAACATCACGAGAGGATAGTTCACAAGTAGGCGACAGCTGGAGGTGTCACTAGCGGTACACCCTCAAACCCGGTGCCCCCAACCCAAGATGAACCTGTCCCGCGAAACCGTCCAGACAGTGAAGGCATCATGCTAAACAATTAAAAGACTACAGTCCCCAACATAATTTTAAGTGTCTTTCAGCAATCTGGATCTTTATACAACAAAGTACATTCTTTCAGTTAACCAGAATGAAAGCACTGGCTGGTTTAAATGCTTACTGTACTGCTCCACTGTGCATTTAAGGGCTGATATGTGTCTTAAAGCATGTCAAAGAGCAAAGGAGTTCTCCTTTAATCTGCAGCCAGGGGACCTGAAGTTCACGTTTTAGGATTAAAAATCAGACAGTTGTAGGTAATGGACTGTTTGCATTCAGGGGCAGGAACGCAATTACTTAGCAACTCATTAAGGCAGCAATATTTGTTAATGCACTGTTAAACATGCTCTAACGAACTGCCGATTTATGTTAATCTCAATACAGCTGTTTCCTTTGCTGGGTAAATACATTTGTCCAGGGCAAAATGGGTTTTCGGGGAGCGAAAGAAGTCCAAATCATGAATTTTGTATGAATAATGGGCTTTAAGCATATTTTTGCTTGTACTTTGAAGAGAGGGCTGGGGAGAGGAGGTAGCAGAGGTTAGGTCTTCCCCCCGATCCCCCCCCCATTTTGTGTTCCTCTGACAAACAAGCCCTAATCCTGGAGCGGGGAGCCTGGGCTCGGTGGTTACACACTGAATCGTCTCCCTCGCCTTCCCTGTGGGGCTGACTGATGGGCCTGATTAGAGGGTTTAGCATGGTCTGGCACACCGAGCGTGCCCCGTTCGTTCCGCTGAAGACTTTATTGCCCATCTGCCAATGGCCCCCACTGCGAAATAATTCATTCCGCTTCCTCTAAACAAGGGTCTCTCCAGAGAGAGGTGTGGGGAAGGGAAGGGAAGGGAAGGGGGGGGAGGGGGTGGCAGGGGAAACGCATACAGAAAATAAGCAATCAGCCCCGCCCCTCCTACCCCAGCTCACCCCGCCTCCCCGCGCACACATATGGGCACGGGGCTGTTTTTAAGCTTTGATCCACAGTGCGTGTTGGTTATTAAGTTCATCTTAAATTAATGTAAGCTAATGCATTTTGGCAGAGGGAGGTGAGAGAGGTACTGTAGCTCAGGTTTTAGAGCCACTTTATGGCTCAGCGGTGAAGTGCTGGGGCTGTGAGCTGTGGGCTCTGGGCTGTGGGCTGTGGGCTTCGCTACCAGATCAAACATCACCACTGTACCTGAAGTTCAAATATGTGCAGCTGTGCAAAAATGGATCTGTATGAAAATTAAATGCAATGCAGAATGCTACAAATTCATTTCAGCAGTTGTAGCAATGCTGCTACTACTGCTACTACTAGGACTATTACTACTACTACTACTACTATGAATACTACTAATATTACTACTATGACTACTACTACTACAACTACTACTACTACTACTAGTACTACTATGACTACTACTACTACTATGACTACTACTACTACTAATAATAATAATAACAACAATAATAATAATAATACGGTGTAGTTGTTCAATCTCTTCATGAATTGACTCTGTGCATGCAGGCGTGTCTTCCAGGGCAGAGTCTTGAGCAGAGAGCCCTCCTGCAGGCTCAGTGAGGGGGAGAGGAGCAGCCCGCCTCCCTGGCTCGGCGAGCGTGGAACCCCCTGACTGGAAAGCCTTAGAGCGCGTGGAGACCGGGCCCAGCCACACAGAGAGCGAGGGGAAGAGCGTTAATGAATTTTTTAAAAAGCAATAATGCTTAAAAAGGGATCTGCGCCGAGCTTTAGCAGGGGCTGCGAGGGGCCCCGCGCCACTTAATGAATGAATCAGTGTACATGTCTTAATTAGCAAATAATTAATGGTGGTGTCAAAGCAAATCGCTGGGTTCCAAAGCAGCACATGTTATTAACTCTTACAAAAACGGTGAAGTGCCGCTGAAAAAGACGTGTGGGTGGGGTGGGTGGGGGGTGGGGGTTTGGGGGGGAAGATGCGCCGCTGAGTAATCCCCCCCCCCCGCAATTACGACTGTTCAACATCAGCTCTCTGAACCGCCGCCCGTCTGGGGTTTTTAACCAATGGGTACCGCGCTATCGATCGAGAGGATGGGGGGGGGGAGCCGATTAGGCTCAAAGGATAACTCGCGGCCCAACGGGCGGAAGAGGCGCGACACGCCGAGAAAAAACGCCGTTCACCATCACGGAAGGCGACCCCAGCGCTTCATCAAACGGACAATGAGGAGCACCCGCACGCTTCAAAGCTCGTTCAGAAAGGAGGAAGTACCAAGAAAACAAAAAAATAAATAAAACCGTGGCGAATTTTCGTTCGCAGGTACAGTTATGAAGACGTTTGCGTAGGCGTCTGAAATTTGCGTCGGAGAAGCTCTGCAAGGGCACGAGAAAGTAAACAAAATTTGGGATCGATACTTTCCCTCTGAAGCTACCGAGCGAAGCGTAAACACGGACGGTGTGCGGTGGAGAACGAGCCGGGCCAGCGGGTCAGGGCCGACCAGCACATTAAGGATGAGCTAGAGAGGAGTTGTCGTCCGCGTACGGAAAAGGCCTTGCATATTTCAAGCGGTGTCTTTTACACAAGGACAACTTGTTCAGGTCAGGTGCTTCATTTGCATCCAAGTGTAAATTCCAAAAAAAAAAGAGTAAAAAAACACCATGACAGTACCATATTGTGTTCTGGTATCTATGATTAATGGAGAGCAATAACTCACAAAAACCACTGTCAGTCCTGTTTATAAAATATGAAATTTGAATGAAATATTTTGACAACAAACCGACAACAAACACAATATTCAGTGAACACTGTGAATACATGTGAATCCGCAATACATGGAAGACAATATTTTAGAACACAAGGGGCATATAAAATACCTGTTTAGTGAGGGATCACGTGGACGGACGCAGGTTTAGTACAACCCCACGTACAGAACAGAGAGAAGCCAGTGGGCTCCTGGATTAATTAGATCTCGCACCAAGCCATTTATTTACAGAGACCGCGGTGGGCCCTGACTTCTCAGAGCCTAAAGTGCAGACTGAAATATTCAATCAGCCCTGATAAAGGCCAGCAGTTTAGCTTCTGCCGAGCTAACAGACACGTACAGTCTGCTTCTCTCCCTCTGTCTCTATCTCTATCTCTCTCACTCTCACACACACACACACGCACAAACACACACACAAACACACACACACACACCACACCACAACACCAACACAAACACAACACACACACAAATACAGCAAACAAACACACACATACACACACCAAACACTACAAACACACACACACACACCACACATACACACACACACACAACACACACACACAGCACACACAACAAACACACAACCAAACAACCACACACACACACACACAATCAGCACAAATACACAAACAAACACACCACCCCACAACACACCACCCACACACACACACACAAACAACACACAGCACAAACACGCACACACACATACACAAACACGCACACACACACACACACACAAACACACACACAAACGCTTAGGCTGAATTGGCTGGGAGCTGTCCTACCCACAGCCAGATGCACCTGTCTAGACAGCGGTGAAAGAAAACAGCAGAAACACAACTGAATTGCTCTCAGCCACTTATCAATTCCTCAACAGCAGAGACGCAGCACAGCCTCCGCTTCAAAGGTGATGGGGAATACTGTGTTTTACTGTTGCGCAAAGCTGTGATTCCTGTCCGCTGGGGATTCCTCTTCATTTTCCCCTTTATACATTTCCAATATTTTCCTGTTCTCTGCAACTTTCACATCAGTATATCCAACCCCCACACTCGCCCCCCAACCCCACCCCCCAACCTCACCCCCACTCTTCACCCCCACCCCCCCCCCCCGCCCCCGATAGCATAAAAGACCTCTCTGAACACTGCAATCGGTCGCGGTTTTTAACTCAGCATCTGGACCCCGGTTAAGCAAAAAACCATAAAAGAGAGGCTGGCAGATGGGGAATCGAACACGGGGATCAATGTATTTTCAGGGGACTCTGGGAATACAGGGGTCTGAGAGGAGACACGGTGGGGTGGGGGGGGGGTCGGAGGGGGGCTCAGGGGTTGGTGGGGAGGCGGGTTAGCGGGCGAGGGGAGGTGGACACCTGACGGGGGGAGGCTACGGCGGAAACTCCAAACGGCCCCCCTCGTTCTCCTCGGCCCGCCTTTACAGGCGGCTCTAATGGCTCCTTAATGTATATTCAGCAGGCTGAGGGGAAAAAAAAGCCGTTACGCGCCGCGCTTGCTGCGGGAGCTGCTTAAATGATTCAGGGGGAAACCGCGGCTTTCATTTAGGCCCGTGCCCTGCAGTCTGTTTATACTGGTCGATACACTTGTCTGAAGAATATAATGGATTAGCACATCATTCAACAACTGGAGGGAAGGGAGACCAGGGGCAACGGAGACAGAAAAGTAAATTACAGTTAGCAGCGGCGCCGGGCCACGCCACGAGCGAGGAAGCATCATATCAGCTCGCCGCGCTCCCATCCCGCCGCCGCGCCGCCCGGAATTGAGCGGAATGAAAAACGTGTTCCAATGAAATAAAACAATTTAATGAAATAAAACAAAACAATCACTCCACAGCGAAGACAACCCCCTCCCCCCCCCCACACCGTCCTTTCCCTCCATCAAGGCTGTCTCCTGTCTGGGATACGATATGAACAGGAGCTTCAAATGCAAAGGGGCCTCGAGTTTCCCCATCAAAGACAAAAAAAAAAAAAATAAGACAAATAAAATATATTTTTTTCTTTTTTTGGACACAGAACAGGCTTTCTTTAATGCAGATAAAGCTTTCGGGTCCTTTTAGGTGACATTCAATTTATTCTCAATTACCGAACACGCTACATGGGTATATAGAAAATGCAAATGGTTTCTGTCGACTTTGTGGCGCTTATTGGCTCCTGCGTTTCCTGTAGTCGGGGAACAAATAGAGAGAAAAAAAAAAGCTAGCAACGTTTCTGCAGACTCTCTCTGTGTCCCATTAAAAGGATATCGATCCGGACCCGTGCTGCTCACTGCTCCGAAATGCCATGATAATCAGCGCTGTTAATACAGCTATTCATTTTCAGTGAAAGCAAAGGTTGGCCACCGCACTTTGCCATCGATTTTCTCCACCGAAATGAAACTATAGGGGTCCTGAGCTGGAACTACAGCATGTACACACCCTCATCTGACCCTAGGTGGTACGTGGCAGTATAAGATCAATCTATATTGCTGTAAAAATAACATGGAGCTATGTCAATATTATCAAGGGGGGGGGGGGGGAGAGGGGGTGGTGAGGATGGAAGAGTGAGTGACTACAGCCCCCCCCCTCTATAATTTCATACTACACCCACCCCCACAAAATCAGTTTTTAAAAAAATACAACCCGGGTCTGGCTCCTAGGATGTTTCTGTGAAATTACAGCGCGGCAGCGAAATGCGCGAGCGTTCATACGCGCAGTACAGAGGCCTCCAGGCAAGGTTCCGCCCCAGCCAACCCTAAAAACGCGAGAAAACTTTTCTCCTCCGCGGGACGGCGGAACAGAGGAGCTCTCCGAGAGGCGGCGCGGCGGCGTCAGATTTTGACGTGTTTACACAAAGCGAATTGCCTGTCACCTTGCCCTTCCCAGGTAAACACTTCTGCTTACTCAGTTTGCGTTCGTGTCTCCGTGAGTCCATCACAGGACGGATCGCTGTGTGGCAACCTGTATTAATTGAGGCCATTTAAAAAAAAAAAGGCCTTAGTCGCACTACGAGGTAAACAGACCCGCTATCGGGCGAATCGCAACGGTTCGCCCCGCAGTCGTGGGATATCGGTTTGCGAAACAAAAAAAAAGTGTCAACGGCAGTGACACTTAAAATGACTCAAAGATTGAGATTCCCCCCGCAGGCAGAAAACAAATATTTAGAGCCCAATCCCTCCAGGTAAAAACAAAACCAACCGTGACATGACAGACATGACAGAAGAACCCAGGGAACAGAAACAAACTCCTCACTTATGGCGCCGATGTGATTGGAACACGAGAATTTAAATGCGCCGCACCTGTCACCGCGCTAGGCTGACACGTACAGTGCGGGCGTGGGGAATCCAAACATTTGTCGGCTTCAAAGGATAACACCTCATGAGCATTCGGGTTTCAAAACCGAACGATCCATTTGTAACGAGAGGCGTAGCGTGCTTTAAACGGTACAAGCCCGGCTTTACGGTGAGTAATACGGTTAAGGTGGGGGGTTGGGAGGAAGGGGGGTGGGGGGAAGGGGGGTGAGGGCACTCGATCCGTCTACAGATATGTAGCATCGCACTCAGAAACTAAACGTTTCAGGATTGTTTTTTTTGTGTCTTTCTTTAACAAAGGGATTACCGGCGAGACGACAATGGGTTGGAGAGCCGCCGAGAAGAAGCCCGGTCTGGTCTTTTCCGAAAAAAAAGAGACACCCATTTGCACTTAAATGAAGGGAGGACTTAAGTGCTGGAACACCATTACCAGCTCGCCGCGCGCCATCCCATTTCTTCATCCCGCCTCCTTATCCCGTCTTATTGGCGATGGAATGAGATGTCCTTTGAAGCATCGCCGCGGCGACGGGGCTCTCGCTCGACGTGCCGGGCGGAGGCTCCGGGATCCGTGTGACCTCCCCCTTCGGCTGGGGGACGGCGCTGTCGTACATCACTCCGGCGCGCGCGCTCGTCTCCGAAGGTTACGGTTAAAAAATGGACTCCGGGAAAGCTGAAGTCTGTCCTTCATTAGTTTTCGGGGGAAGGCTGTTTTTTTTTTTTTCGTCCCGCGGCTGGCCGCCGGTCCTGGCAGGAGGGCCGCGGCACGGGCGGGGCGCGGCTAAGCGGCGGGTAGGGGACGCCGGGGCGGGTGCGTCGACGCTGGCGGCGGCTGACAAATGGGGACGGGTTTGGGCTCACCTTCTCCGCTGGCTGTGGTCAAACCGGCGACACTGACACAGATTCATCGTTCGTGGAGGGCCGATAATTTACGTCCGCCAAACTTTTTCTCGTGGCGGTCGACGACACCGTCTGCGCCGCCCCGCCCCTGCATCACGTGACGTGCGCTCGTCACACCCGCCTCGCGTTCATCGTTCTTTCTTGGTCAAAGCTCACAGCGACCTTGACAGCCGCACTCCCAGTCAAAGTCGTGCCTTAGAGGAGTGGTAGTCACTCTTGCCCTTGGAGAGCCGCAATCAATTTAGACCCAAGGAACCAGGTGAGGTGAATTAGCTGTGTAATAAACTGCTTTAATTAATAAATTATGAGCTGAGTAACAACCATGACCTCCACACCTTGCGACTCTTCAAGGACAAAAGCGAACAGCACTGCCTCGGAGCGAGAGACCAAGCTTCCGCCATCTGAGGGCTCCTTCTCAGCAGGTTCTCATCTAACTGTGAGAAGATTTAAAAGTGGAACAATCATGGCGATTATGAACTGAATCGAGCTCTTAATGCGGAGATGGACCCGGCCGCACCGGGACCCTTTCCGGGGGGTGCGTGGGCTGGGCCCTCCGGTCTCGGAGGCAAGGATAACCAGGCCCGCATCCCGATCTCGCCCTTTCAGCATTCTCCCGTTCGGAGAACTCGCCCGTTATCAATAAAGCAAATTATGGAGCCGCCGCACCTTTCCACCCACTTCGGGCTGACGAATGGACTGGTATTAAAGGCAGGCCGGCTCGGTGGCAGATACCACTCCACGCATCCCTCTTTCTTAATGTATTCGTATAAGGACAACAGTCGATGGATGGGGAGGAGATATCAGGCCCGCCGAACAAAGCGGCCACATTGGAACCCGGGGAGACCGCCTTCCATCCCTCACTCCCTCCCTCCCCCAACCGTTTACTTTTTAAGGTGTTATGAGGTGGGGCGTTTTCGCGTGGGGCAAACCGTCTCAGTCCCCATCCCCCCTCCCCCCCCTTCCTCCCCCACCTCCCCTTCCCCTTCCGCGTATTGATTCATTACTAATTATCTATGGCCCGGTCCTGAGTCTGTGGCACGTCGCTGCAGGTGTTCCACATGATAATGGATGGATTAAGTTATCATCCTCGTACACAAAGCGCCGGTGACATTTTGCGAAATCCTCTAAGCAAATTTTTCCCCCCGCTATCTCCCCGTAGTCGCACTACGGAAGGTAGCTCCAATAAGAGGCGTCATTAAGTCAGAGTAATTAGCTCTCATTTGTAAAAAGCTAAAGTAAACAAAGCCTGATAACTGTATTAATAATATTCATGAGTTGTGTGACATATATATGGGCTTTTCTGGCAGCAATTAAGGCTCTGTGCCCCCCCCCCCCCCACCTTGCGGGCGGACCCCGAAGTCTCGCTCTTCCTGCCCCGGGTGCGGCTGGGGGGACCCGATACGAGACGCCCCGCTCGTCCCACGGGGGACCCGGGAACCTCCTCAGGTGAGGGGCTCGCGGGGCCCATCGCACCGAAGGCCCCGGTATCCGCGGGAACGGGGAGCTGCCAAATAAATGTAACGCAACGCCACGGAGACAGAGCTACCAGACCGGCCGTTTCCGTGGAACTGTCATGCCCAATGAGGAAACGGGTGGCTCTCCATGGGGAGGACGGCTGGATTTCCACTGGTCTCAATTCTGTCAATGGGCCTCATTCACGAAACTTTTCTTACTTGACTATTTTTACTTTTGTTAAAAATGGACTACAGAAAAACAATATGAGATTCATGACACAGACCTTTGTTTTTGAACACATCCCAGGTATATGAGATAATGAATGCTGGCTGTTTGTAAAATTTCACGTGATTTGTATAAGACCGGTATAAGGCCGGAGTGTAGCACAGTGGGTAAGGAACTAGACTTGTAACCGAAGTCGCAGTTGATTCCGGTAAGGACATGCGTTGTACCTTGAGCAAGGGACTTAACCTGCATTGCTTCAGTATATATCCAGCTGTATAAATGGATGCAATGTAAAATGCTATGTAAAAAAGTTGTGTAAGTCGCTCTGGATAAGAGCGTCTGCTAAATGCCTGTAATGTAATGTAATGTAATATAAGGAAACAGCCATAAACAAATACAGATAAGGAAAAAATGACGAATGCTGAAATGTTCTTGGAAACGTTCTTACGCACAGTTTATGATCAAATGTGATCGTACACATGTTCCGTGAGCGAGGCCCAGTGTGTTTCTTGAATGGGGGCCACTGGAGGAGAATCCTCAGGAGCACATCTGGGTGTCGTTCGGCTTCCTCGTGAAAGTATTTCTAAAAACCCGCAGGACTCCACACCTCCAGGGCCAAGATCATCACGCTCCTACAACAGTGGGTCGTTTCTTTACGTGAACCCGGCCGTTACTCTGAATGCGGAATAATTCGGCTGATTGTATTTCTCGGAGACACCAAGAGGCACGGTCCGGAGACACCCCGGGGGGCGGCATTTGATGTATGACGGTTTTTAAGGAACACAAATCATTCAAGCCTTTTAAAAAAATTACAGACCGGCGTCGAAGCGCGACGGACTAGAGCCGAATCGGACAGGGGAGCGAAGATCGATTCAGAAGTTAATTATGAGCCAACGATTAAAACAAAATCAAAAGCTGATGAAATTTCACTTCCTTCCTTTTGCACCGATCCTCGTCAGGTACCTTTCCGTATGACTCACTGCCTTGGGACCAGACTTCAGACACTCGATTTCACCTGACTTGGCTCTTTTCCTATTTGCGAATGCACTCGGCGTCTCTGTGTCAACACTGTGACAGAAAAGCTTTCTTACGGTAGACGGCCAAACTGCGCGGAATGCATCCGAGGACATTTAACGTCTGCCCAGCACACCTGAAGTGCACAGATGTGCCTCTATATTAAACGGGGAGATCAAACTCTGAGGGAAACGGCACAGAATGCTTATTCCACGATTGGGCTTGGAGGGAAATTAAGTAGGGAGCGGAGAGGCATAAACATTTACTGTGACACAAGCCCGCGCGGCTTCTTTGTGATGCGTAAGTATACGTCTGTTTCTGGGGTGCACAATGACAGGCCGTCGCCATTTTCTGTAGTGCTGAAAAACAGAGCTATTCCTGATTTGCATGTAAAATGATACATAAAAAGACCTTATGGTGAAATTATCACAAAAATCTAATACCTGGCCAAGCGTGGTCTTTAGAAGGTGTGAATCAGTGCAAGGACAGAAAAAAAGAATTATCTAGCATACCAAATTAAGAACCATGAAAACTAATGCAAATAATAATAAAATAAATAAACAAAGATCATATCAATTAGCCTTGTCAAGATAGTGGTTGGTATTGCTGCTGAAGTTTAGCAAAGTGCATTGCTTCTTAATGGAGCCCTTATAGTACAATAATTCAAGGCCTATTCTTATACAGAGCCTCAGAGTAGGAATGCTGATCTAGAATCAGTTTCTCCTGTCCATATCCTGTCCAACTTTGCTGTCTCACACACACACGCACGCACGCACGCACGCGCACACACCCACACAGTGTGAAGATTGAAGCCCATCTTATTGATTCATCTGCGTGTGTGTCCCCCCCTGCACCCCCCGACTTGAGGAAGCTCTTATTTCTCCGTGTGAGAAATTGGAATGGGGTCCCTCACCCGGCAGCGGTGGCTCTCTGCTCCCTCTCAAAGAGGGTCAAGCCTCATCTATTATTCTTCATGGGAACCCTCCCCGTTCTTCATCAGGCCTTGTTATATCCTTATATGATGGGTTTCCAGACCCTAATATATGGGGAGATTAGAGGTACACTTTTTTTCCCCGCATCCGGGTGGAAACGCGACACCGAGGTGCGAACCCGGCGGCCGCTAAAAGGTTATTACCGGAGTTTATGGCCTGGGCTCAAAGACAGAAACCGCATTACGGTACTTAATGAATAACATTCCTTAAAGAAAGAGGTGAAATGTCCCGCATCTTCCTGCCGAGGTGTTCATTTATTTTTTTGTGTGTATGAACAGTCGGGGAAAAAAAAAATCGGAAACCGTTTTTGCAAAAGCAAAACCATTCGATTTGGTTCGGTAATGGTTTCAGAAATCACCCGGCGCGCGCGCGTTGGTGAGCAGATACACAATTATTTATTAAAATGGAAACTTATTTATTTGTGGCTTGCCCATATGCAGAGTGATATGGGGCATTTGCTCGCCAAAAAAAAGGGCGCTTCTAGGGCCCCTCAGTAGCGACGAGCAAGCATGGCGCACTGTGTTGAGGGGAAAGGGACCCTAAGCCTCCATGACCCTGAGCTCAACTGTAAACAGCTCCATGCCCCTGCCCAAATGACAGTAAGGACATTTTACACGGCTGGCAAATATATATATATATATATATATATATATAAATAAACAAGCCCTCCACGTAGAAATTGCAGTACTTATATATACCCACTTCAGGGCACCATAATGTTTGGGACATATTAAAGGGGAATTTAACTATATAACACTTCTGGGGTCATTTTCACACCTACCCGGCCATTTTGTGTGCACCCCAGACAGTTTTTAGGTTGCTTGCTTCAATATTTAGATATTTAGATATACCCATGTAAGCAAACCCCCCCATCCAATAGAAGCCCATTCAACATCAAACTCCACGTTAGACTCATTGTAAACACACGTCCCTGCTTCTCTGACATTGACCTTCTAATGAACTCTTCTCTTTCTCGTGTTGACAAACAAACTACAACAGACTCCAAAGGCAATCAAAAGCTCACAATCTAGACTAGACACTGAAAGCTTTCTTATACCTCCACTGAGGAAGCAACTGACTGATCAGAAACACCTGTAGCTATGCAAGTCCAAAACATTATGGTGCAAACCAAAATATAAAATAGCTTTAATAAAAGCTGAGAATCGGCACTGTCAAGAAAAATCGGCCAAATCAAGAAAAAATATGTCATTGTCCCAAACATTATGGAGCTCACTGTTTAAGTTTGTTGCCGCTCCAAATGGCTGCTGGCTGAGGTGAGAGAATGTCCTCCCCTTCACCTCGTCCTCTCTAAATGTCACTTTTTACAGTCCGTGGAGACCGGAAAAGTAAAAAAAAAATATGACGCCGCACCTTGTGTCCCCTGTCCACCGGCGGCACTGGGGACGGCTGCAGTGAAATACCGCCGTTTTGCGGGCGCGCCTCCCCATTCATCTGTCCGCCGTGCCCCCGCCGGCTCGGTCACGCCACCGACGGCCGCTCCCCTCCGCCGGGGTCGCCAATAAAAACCGCCGTTAAATTTTCAGCTCCGGCGCCACTCTGATCTCTTTATATGTCCGACATCCGACATTAAATTAAAACGCTGCTGTAAATCCCGCTTTCTGAATTCGCCCGCGAACGGCGGGCGCCCTCTGACCCTCCGCCCTCCCCCGACCCCCGCCCACCCGCCCCCCCCCCCCCCACGGCCCCGCCCCCAGCCCCCGGCCCCCGGCCCCTCCCGCCTCCCCTCCTCGCGCGAGCCGGCGAGGAAAACCGTCCAGAATCCAGCGAGGCGCTCCGCTCTCGCGCGCGCTCTCCGTTGGCAGGCGAGCCGCGTCGGGGGGGGGGGGGGATCGCGGCGAGGTGGGCCGGCGTCGCCGTGTGAGACGGGAGTCAGGCCGCGTGCCGAACGCTTTTACCTCTTCTTAATTAGGCTCGATCGGTTATCGCGATCCGCCCGCCGCCGACTAGCGTTAAAAACAGACCTTCATACGCGTCGATCGATCAAGCGGGCGGCGCTCTTATCGGCCGGGCCCGAACCTCTCCGTCTCTGACTGAAAGGGGAGAAAAAAAACCCAACAAACAGCGCTCTCCTCCAATAACGGCCCGTTCCGTAGTTCCTTTAATGGGCAGCGAGAGGCGGGGCGGCGGCGCGGGCTGGACGTAATGCCGCGCGAACGCCGCCGCGGCGCGGCGTCCCGTTTGATTCATGCGCTCGCGCGCCGGCATCAAAAGGGCTGTCAGGCCGCGTTATTGACTTTTTCCGGGCGTGCGCCCTCGCGCGCCGATCCCGCCGTCGAATCCATTACACGTGTTCCGCTATCGGCGCTCATTTGACTCCACGCGGAAAGCCTTGGACAGCTAATTTGAGACGAGTGTGGATCTGCAGATGCTAACGTTAGAAGGGCTTTTTTAAAAAAGGTGGAACCTATATATAATAATATACTGTATACAATATATATATATATATATATATATGTATATATATAATTTTTACCCTAGTATGTTTCCATTTCAAATCTAGAGGTGGTGGGGGGTGGGGGGTTGGGGGCAGAGGCAGTGGTGAAAAGCACCACGTCAGGGCGTTCAGTTCAGATGCTATCGACCAAACCTGCCTTTTCGAACGGCGAAAACAGCCGGACGGGATGTGAAACGGGAGCGGGCGCGCCGGCCTGGGGACGATCTGAGGGATGGAGAGGAACCGGCGCGTTAAACGCGGCTATCAAAAGAGCGGCTGGGCGGCACGGCGCGGCCCGCTCGGCACTGCCTGCTGGGACGCGGCGGCGGGAGAGCGGGCCGCTCCGTTTAGCCGACAGACGAATGTCACTCGCGCTTTCTCGCGCGGTCGAGTCGGCGGATCGGACGGTAAGCGCGGATCTCCGGATGGGTGGGGGGGGTTCTCCGACCGCTCTCGACCGTCGACGGCGCCGCCGAGGAGAGCCCGCCCCTCCCTCTCGCGGGGATGACTAATCATAATCCGACGCCCGCCGGACCAGCCGCCATATAAAAACGTCCGTCTGTCTGTCTCCCCCCGGCTCAAATCTCAACGAAGGCACGGCGTGACTCAACCCCCCACATCCCCACCCCCCCCACAAACCCCGCCTCCCCCCCCGCCGAAAATCCCGACCAGTTCACTGAGCCAAAACGAGTATGGTCAGGCATGGCTGACGTGGTTGTCAACTGTCCTTTCAAAAAAGCAGCCGTGGCAGGGCGGGAGGTAAACAAAAGGAGTATCGCATCCCCGGCTGAGCGGGTGAGAATCCTCGCGCGCACCAGATTACAGCCGAAGCGCGTTTAAATACGCCTGGTTACAAGTGCGGCTCGTTAGGAACTGTGGCACGACGCCCGCCTTTAAATCCAGCAGCGAGAGCGCTTTCGATTTCATTGCGGCGTGCGTACAGTACGGAAGCCAATTTTCCAAGGAAAACGCTGCGTAAAAAAAAAAAAAACATTATTATTTAGACACTTCCTTCATTGGAAAAGCAATCAAGTCACAACTGCTGGATCTCAAGATTCATGTGCCCAAGAATTACGCTGACTGAATCGCATTCACGTCTCAGAGTATCCAAATGACACCAGAGCGTTAATAATTAAATAAGGGGCGCTCGGAATCTCAGAGTTGTCGGAGTCGTGATGGGTGGGAACTGCTCGGCCGTCAGCTGACTGCGGAAACGTAGCTCTGAAAAGAGCCAGGCGCCATTTCCAGTACGGTGCTGCAATCTTCTCAGTAGTCCACACTACTTTTGCAACAGTCAGCCTTCTATTACGGGACGCTCACCGGATATATGGTTAGAACTTAAGATGGCAGGCGCCCATGGGTAAACACACACCCTCCGCAGGTTGGAAGGGTGTAAATGTCAGTGTATTACCTAGGCGGTGATGAGGATCCGACTTGGAATACGGTGTTTAACCGCTTGACAGCTAAATGAATTTTTCCAACAAAAAAAAAAGAAAGAAAAAAAAAAAGGTTATAAATAATTTGCTGTCCTGTCACAAAATGAAAATGACACTTGACAGCCCCAACAGATCACCCCACCTAACGGTGACCCCAGGAGGAAACGCATTAGAGCTTACCAAACAAGTTTTGGCTTGGTTTCCAGTGATTGGCTTTAGGCGACAAACGCGGTGCCTCGGCACGGGCGCAGAGAAGCGCTGATAAAAAGCCGGTCAGAAGTAAAACGTCAACGTCGCAATGTTACGATCGACGACAAGTCGTCACTCAATTCGTTCCAGGTGCGACAGGCGTTTCAGAGTGCACCCCAGAAATGGGGCAGAGATTACCATCCATTCTGCATTTTAGCAGTGGCTGTTCTCACCCTCACACGCTGCACTTCACTTTGCACAAAATAATGCCCCCGCAGTCACGCGTGACAACACGTTGCTTGCGGCCCGCATTTGTCAGGCGTTTCTGCCACAGAAGCACGCGCTGCACGATGGACTGGCAAAGCTGCTCAACCCACGCAAACCCCAGAGAGAACCTCTGGGATTCTCTGGATTGGTTGCTTGGCTGCTGAGTTGCTGTACATACAAAGCTCCATGCAAACAGAACACGAGTACAAGAGAATAATGCTCTTGTCATGTCTATTTTTATAAGCCAGTACCTTAAACTGTGAAAATGGACCCCTGGTACTGTGTTTGATTTGAATTTGACAGAAGTGCCACATCAAGCGACTCAAGTCCATTTTATACCTCTGAAATGATTTACTGTGTATTATAACTGTCATCATACACAGACAGACGCACGCACATGCACACACACGAACGCGCGCGCACACACACACACATGCACACACACTAGCACGCACGCACGCACACATACACACATACAAGCCAAAACTATTCAAAGAAGTTTTCTGTAACCTTGAACACCCGCTCCTGGTGCCCATCTGTTTTCATGCAACCCCCCACCCCCATCCCTCCCTCCCTCCCGCCCCCATCCTTCCGCCCCCCCCCCCCCCCATCTCTTCCATCCTCTGGAATCCTCCAGAGCTCTCGACTCCTCTTTCATATTTACTGCTCATTTCCACCTCGCCCGGCAACGACGGCGACGGCGAACAATCCACTGCGGATCTGTTTATCATTTTCCATTCATCCAATTATTACGACGCTTGTTGACTTTCAGATTCTCCGAATGTTTTTTACCCCCAACACTCCCACCCCCCACCCCCTCCACCCCTCACGCTCAGCCACCACCCCCCGCCCCGCCACCCCTTCCCCTTCGCCTTCCCCGGCTTTCAGCGGGGCACGTCGGCTCGATATCAAGATGGAGAGGCAGGAAACTTTTCCTCCCCAAAGGATCCTGCCCTGAGAAACCTTGACATGCACAAAGGCGTGCGCGGGCTGAGCTGCCCTGCCGCGCGCGATAAGGTCACCCGTGGGATTGCCCAGATTATCTCTGTCAAGCACTTGGACGGAGCGCAGTCAAATGATGCATCATGCAGTCATTTTCGGGGGGGAAAAAATCAATTTCTTCACTAGGTCGCTATTTGCTTTTCAAAGTGCCCTTGTAGTCTTTGCCTCTAAGCATTTATCAATTTAAATGTTGTGAATTGATAATGTTTTCCGCGTGCCTTGTAGCGCGGGTGAATCGTTCCCCCCCCCCGCACTTGTGTTCTTCGCAGTTGTTTGCAAACCCCTGCTGAATAGAAAACGTGCTTCCCCCCGCCCCCCCACCCTTCCCCCCCGCTCCAACCACCATCTTTTGGCGGACTTTATCGGCCGGCTTATTTAATGAATGGGAAAATGTATTCCAAAAGTCTTGTTTTTACCGTTACGAAGAAAGGAATTAAAGCGACACGCGTCGCGAAACGCGTCATCTTTATTTTCATTTCTGGAAAATAACCGCTGCTCGCCCGTGTGCATTATTTAAGGCTATGCAAATGGCTAGCACTTGGGGGGGTACCGGGGTCTAACACAAACAATACGAGGTGCGGCTGCCATTAGCCTTCTTTCTCATTCTCATCAGCAGTCCAGACTTCCTACATATTTAATTGGGGGGAGTTTCATCGATTATGCATCAAAAAGCCATTAAATAAATGAAAGCGGCGGCGTTTTTTTTTTTTTTTCGCGGTGGAAGGTGCGCGGGACGGTGGCGTTCGCCGCCGCCCGGGGAATGACAGCTCTCTCTCTCCCTCGCTCTCTTTCCGCGGCCGGGGCGTCTGGAGGGGGGCAGCGGGGTTACGCGGAGGTGGCGCAATTAAACGCGACCTCTCTCTGCCCCCTCTCCTCCCGCGCGCGGGCCCTGCCCCCCCCTCCAAGCTTTATCATCGCTCCGAGCCCGCATGCAAATGGTGACCCCCCGTTCTCTGCGACATCATAAATAAAACAATGCTTATTATCCATTTAGCATTAAGCCGGACCCGCTGCCGGGAGAGGTTATTTTTAAAAATATACGGCCGGGAACCGCTGCCGGCGTTTGAGAGCCACTTCGCCTGCCGCCATTCGGCCGGTTTTTAAGCGTATGCGGCGTTCTGGGGGGGGCGGGGGGGGAGACGGCCGCCGACTGCCTTCGTTTCAGGGTTCGCGGTTTGGAATCATTTAATCAATTGAAGACATCACTTGATTAGCAAATTGCAGTGGAATGGCGGCTGTTATTTGGCGGGTCTGCCATTGTTTGGCAGTGTGTGTGTGTTTTTTTTTTTTTGTTGCAATGGATCATCACCGTTTTGTCTTGCCCCCCCCCCCCAAAGAAAAACCAGGGTCGGGGAGAAGATACGGTGAGAACGGGTGCAGGTGGCCAATTTCGGCGCGGTTTAAATGGCGGGATCGCGGGACGCGGAGCGGGGGGGCCGTCGGCACCGGAGAGCCCCCCTCAAAGACGGGGCCGGGCCTTCAGACGGGCGCCATTAATGCTAATGGATTCAATATTCTCCGTGCCACTTGGCCGGGGACCCTCGGGGAGCCGCCGCGGTCCGTCTGGTCCCCCAGGAGCGGGAGGGGAGCGGGATCATACTCCTGGCCGCTTTCAAAATGGCCCTGGGCGCGCGCGGAGGGCTGTCACTTAAAGCCAAGCAGATGTCTACATTCAATTCCAGCCCCGCAATTGAAAAAAAAAAAAAAAAGAAAAAACCTTTTTGGTGAAAATGTGGTTTGCTAAAAAAAAAAAAAAAAAAAAAAACACTAAGGGGGCACTGGGGTCTTACTGGCGATCGTCCTCAATAAAACGGCGAGCTTGTTCCGTGATGGGGGAGGGGGGGGGTGAATTCTGTCGCGGAAGCAGAAAAAAAATACCGAGGCTCAATTCGGCTAACAAGCTCTGCATTGTTTTTTTGTGCGACGTAAACAAAGTAAAAAGCGAGAGCCTGGAACATATGGAGCCTCGCACCCGCTTCCTCTCCTACGGCGCTCGCCGCTCTCTTCGGCTTCCTGGTCCGTGCCTGGAACGGGTTAAAGCCAGCCTCTCTCTCTCTCTCTCTCTCGAACAGATGAAAACTCAGATGGTCCCGCTATTCCAGATGCATCAATTTCCTTGGATATTCAGTCCATGCAAGTGCATATGCTCTACTGGCAGGGGCGCTGGCTCAAAATGGCCAAAATCCAAAAGCTAATATTCTGTTGGCTGGAATAATGCAATTATTATTTTCCTAGCTATCAGCCTAAGCACACACCGCCATCTGTTATACAAAGCAAACATACACATCTCAATTACAGAGTAGGCAGCTGACGTGTTGGAGCTGGCACCTCCAACGGGGAGATTTAGGGGTCCCGCTTCTGGTTCGCCGGGGCCTTTATCGGACAGACGTTGTACGATGCCGGTCCAGGGCGCATTAAAAACGCTACACAGACAAAACAATCAAAGCGCGCAGAAGGTCAAAAAGATTTATATCGCAGTTGAATGCTGGGAAAATCCTCTCCGCGCAACGGCAAGCTCGCAAGTGGCACAGACAAGTCTGTAAAACCTTCATTAGCCTGGCAGCCTGGCAGAGACCGAGGTGCCACTTGCGGGCGCACGTTCGGGGAAACGCGTAAACCGCACAGGGCTTCGCAAATGCACCCCAGCTCTTTCCTAAAAGGCTTTTCTGTGGAACAGGCCGTTCTACCCACGCATCACATCACGCATCCCCGCCCTCCACATCACCCACCACTCCTGCAGTTACAAAAACGCAATAACAGAGATGAAAAACAGTTTGTATTTAATTACTGCGTGCTGATTCTGACCTAGGTGTGCACGCTAGGTCAGAAGCCGGTCAGACAAATAAACTACCCAAACACAGCATTCCTTCACTGTCTGTAAAACAGTAAACAAAATACACCACCGCAATTTAACTTAGATTTTGCGCGTTTAAAAATTAAAGCCATGTATCCCAGAGCATCAGCGATGCTGTCCTCTTCACATGAATGCACTTTGGTAGACACGCATGCAAAATATCAGTCTCAGCTGTCAGTCACGGTGATGAAGGGGGCCCTGACCTCTTCTCATAATAATCCATGTTCAGCACCATCACTCAGCGCAGTCACGCTGCTGAAAGTTCTCAGTCTAAACAGCACCTATTCAGTCATAGAAAATAAGGTCCTCTCATTCAGCCTGTCGCAACCTGTTAAGCCGGGGTCCAGCTTCATTCTCCATAGATTAGCTACCTTTGCCTATGTGCTAGTATGTTCCCTTGCACACAATATAGAAAAAAGAAAACGTAAAGCAAGGATGATCAAATGCTGCAGTGGAAGAATTAGAGACTGCCATTCTCCTTAATCCTACACTTACATCCCTCACAGGTAAGCCGTGTACAAGATATCCCACAAATCAAGCCTCCAGTGAAAGCTTCGGGCAAAGGCTACCTGTCTTTTCCACTTTAGCGAGCTGTAATAATCATGTAAGAGCTCAAAGAATATTAACTTTTAATAAGAAGAATCACAAAACTTTTTTGGAGGGAGGGACTTTAATTACAGTCCAAGTCTAACTAATGACTTCATTAACATTATGTTTGATATGCAGAAATTTCCAGACATTGAATAAAAGAGAGGGTGAAAATCCTCTTACATAAATCTGCTTTAGATAGTCTGCCACCAAAAAAATTCATAACCTTGTCAATTTGCGAGGCTTTTAAAAAAAAAACTGATCTAATTAACTATGAAAAAGTAATCTTCAATAATTTCACTGAGCTACATTGTACACAAAATCCTTTTTTTCCCTCCTCCTGTCATCGGTCAAATTAACTCATTGTTACCCTGTTCACTGCAATTAAGAACTGGCGGGTTATCTGTGTACATGCATTAGACGATAGGGCCAACTCAAACCAGGGACCGAACAACCGGCTCCCTTCGCACTTATCAACACAGACTGAGACCCCGTCCCACTGCAGATAAAACAAACTCAAAGATAACTCCAACGCAATCCCCAAAGCTTAGGGGACTTATTTTACAATTAATCAATTATTTGATAAACATCATTAATCAATTATTGCCAAATTAATTTCAGCCGGAGTTAGTCTGCTCAATGGTTTATCAGATTTAATTTAGAAAAAACAAAACATTCCCTTTGATCCCCCGAGAAGCTCGGATCTATCGTGTTCGTCGTGTAAGTCATATGTACTGTGTGTATTCACACGCACGCACTCGCACACACACAAGCACTCGCGGTCCAAGAATAGAATCTTTGGAGATAATTGAAACATTAGCATTTCTATTGGTTTCACGCTGCTATGTGTGCTTTAGATGTGTTCGACAAAATAAAGGCTTTGTGCTAAGTGACTTAAAATTCAGACCAGCAGCTCGCGAGCATGCGGGCGACTTCGCGGACCTCATCTCGGCCGCGATCACAGGCGCGCTAACGAGCGACGCGATTCCCGATCGCCAAAATGAAGAAACTTGGCAAGAGGCGGCCACCGGCGTCTGCCTCCTGTTGCCCCTGGAGACAGGCAGAGGGGCCGGATAGAGCCATCAGACAGCTCAAGGTCATTCCCTCCCAACAATGGACCTCGGAGGTCCGGCTGTTTATTGACACGCGCTGGACTCCGGCCAATAGGAAAGCGAGAGGCCATTTAGCATGCCGACATGAAGAAAAAAAAAAAAAAAAAAACCCTGTTTAAATATGCAGCATCAGGGGCTGCAAATCAGAATGGGGGGAACAGAGACGACGCGCCTCCGTGACTGTAAACCAGCGCTAATTTGTCTGCGTCCGTTCTCCTCCCACTCCCACACCGACCACACCAAAAAAAAAAAAAAAAAAGAAAGTTACGAGGAGCCCTCGGTTGTACTCACCTGCGAAAGCCCCAGATATATGGACACCGTCTCGGAGATGTACAAAAACCTCCCCTCCTTGTTTAGTGCAAATACAAATCCGTCCAGGGACTGTGGGAGAGAAGAGAAGAGGCGGGTGAGGGGGTTGTGTTAGGCCACGGCCGCACAGAGAGGACGCCCTCAGGGCGTTGCCAACTTTGCCTGTTTGTCTCTGGATTTTCGAGGCATTTGGAGCAGCCAACTGACATCTATTGGCATAAGTCACCAAAATGTACATTTTTTTTTTTCTTTACCGTGCTTATCGAGAAAAAAAGAAATTACCATTGTGGAAAATCCTTCTTTCAACACAAAAAGAGAGTCTGGAGACCGCTCCAAATCCGACTTGGCAACACTGCTGCAAACCACGCGGCAGTCACACAACCTTCAGTCAATGCAGATCACATAATACACTTCATTCAAAGATGCTCACCCAACACTACCACTGCAACTACAAAAGCGACTACACAGATTCAACCGATTATCCAAAACAAAAATTTGCCTGTCAAGTTTAATCTGTCATTTTAATACTATGTATTATCATTGTTATTTGAATTCGTATTATTAACTTTTTGGAAAATGGCACGCTTTTCTGTAGTAAGTGTGCCGAACCAAAAAAAAAAGATAATGTCTGGTAGTCGGGGAACGCAGAGAGAAATAGGAATTTGGATGTAAAAAGACCACTGCAAGCAAAGACAGTCTGAACCCAGCTTCCAGCAGACAGCAATTAAGGCACCGAGGTCAGGGGGGTTAATTACATATTGTCCCCCACTGGCTCAGATAATCTGTAGGGGCAGCTAACCACAGGCAAATCGCGAGAGAAAGGAGTAAATACAAAATGTAATGGGGTGGTGTGGGTGGTGTGCGGGTGTGGGGGTGTGGGGGAACAAAGGCTTTTCAGGGAAAAGAAAAAAAAAAAACAAGGCATTGTGAGCAATGTCACCGCCGATCTGATCACCTTTCTTTTTTATTTTATTTATGAAAACGAGGATTACGCCTCACACGATGCCGTTTGCGCTTTCGCTCTCCCCCCTCCCCACCGCCCCCCCGCCCCCCCGTTTGTTTCCGACTTTAAACGGGCGCGGCAGCTGGCGCGGGGAGCGCGCCGGTCTCCTCCCGCCGATAAAGCGCCTCGGCCCCGGGGCTGTTTACGCTGCGCCGACGCGCCGGCTGACAAACACGGGCTCCCGGAGAGCCCCGCCGCGCGCCGCCGCCGCCGCCGTCCCAGAGCGCGCGTCTGCCGCCGCTAACGCTCCGCGCCCTGCGCTTCAGCTCGCGACGCTAATCACGCCCGCGCCTGTCAGCCGTCGTCGGCGCTGTCGGCGGGAGAGAGAGACTGACGCTTCGCTTTGGACGGCGTTTACGCCCGAGAAAAAAAAAAAAAAAAGACGCGTGGATCGTCGTTTACGCGCTGAATCGCGAGCCTTCTTCTTCTACGGTACTACCCAGCAACTTTTTCGGGGGGAGGTAAAAACTGCCTCCCTTCATAATTTTCAGACTGCTTTTAGGCGAGCGGCAAAAGAGTGGCAGGAAGAAAGATAATTCATTTCTATTTTTCGCGCTGAATGTTTTCTGTTTTAAACCGCGGGCTACGCAGACAACAGGTTTTTCAGAAGCTTTGAGAAACGTGACAAAAGTAAAGGAAAAAGACATACACACAGAAACAGCTACATTAATAAATGCTACATTTGTTGAACAAAAACATATTTTAAGAATATATATATATATATATATATATATATATATACCTTTAAAATGAACAGAGGTTTATAGAAGCTCTGGAACAGGCAGGTCACGCTGCCAGGGGAAAGTCTTGCCAAGCTACTGCCCATAGCTAGCAACTTTTCAAAAGCTGCCTTAACATCGACGATTTCTTGTAATTAAATAAATAAGAAAGAATCTGTGATCAAGCACATGAATTCTCAACGTGTGCTCGAGGAGATAAATTTATACGGAACAACAGAACTCTTCAGCACACACCTCCTGTGGGAAGGGTATCAACTTAAACACACAGCGGTGTTCTGGCCTAGCCTCGAGGGTACGGCGATAACTCGGGATGCTGAAGAAGCCGGACGCCCGCTCCAGCGCCGGGAAAGAATGAGTCATGAAACACACGGGCTGGGATCCTACGACAGGACGGAGACGCCAACCAAGCACAAAATGCGCACGAGCGTCAATATGCCGATCGCCAGCTTGCAAAATTTATTTGGGATAAGCTTTATAACGCAGGGAAATGAGCTTGTTTACAACGCCGCGCGTAAAAAAAAACGGGCGAGCGAAACATGGCACCCTTTAGCTGCTTCGGACGCGGGTAACGTCTGTTTGATTAACTGCCATCGCGTCCGAACGCCGGCCCCTCTGCAACAGTAAAATGGCGCGCGCCGTGTCTTTCTGGACGCTTTAGCACAAACGTTCTGATAAATTAGCTACGGCTTTCCAGCAAACCGCATCTGAAGCCGAGCGCGAGCACCAATCAGCAGGCATCGCCCCCGCGAACATGAGAATCGGCAGCCAGGAGGAGGCGGCTTATTGACGAGCGGACGCGATGTTCTTGTTTACGCGGCTAGACGGTCAAGGAAGCCCTGCTTCAGCCAGTGCAGCTACCATTAAAGCGCAGACGCGCGGATTTTTGTTTTTCATTTTCCCAAACATTTTACGTTTGCTACATACTGGCTAATGGGATAGTAAATGTCTTTTAAGATTTCCCCGTTTGTGATGAGCCTCATAATTATTAATGGTACTGCTGAGGCAAGGCAAAATTCCCCCCTTGAGGGAAGAAGGAAGGTGAGTTTTCTTTTTGGGGGGGGGGGGATGGGGGGTGGGTTGGAGTAAATTAAGCTGCAGCTTCACCATTTTCATTAGCCAGATGTAGCATTACATGAAGCCAATTCAGTCAGTGAAAAAATAAAATAAACAGCAGAACCAGGCTGTGACAAACGCAAGATGAATTTTTTAAAGACTTGGCGTTTTTTTTTGTTGTTTTCATTTCTACATTTCCCTTTAGCAAAGGGCGAGACAACATAAAACGGCAAAAAAAAATGCTCCCTTCTGTTCAAACGAGCCTGCTGGGTTCATCTCCCATTTTCCAGCCGAGTGGACACCTTTCCTGCGGTTTTCCTGCACTTTTTCTTTCCTCAGTTTATTTTTTTCCTCTTCATTGGGATGCCTGCTTTCGCTCCCCAGTGGGGACACCCTTCACCCACAAGACCGGCGAGGGGAGGAGGGGGGAGGGGGGGAGGGGCAGGCCGGCCCGCATTTTCACTCAGGCACAGTAATGGACACCTATATCCCCCCAAGGCTTAACCCGCCTGTCAGCCGAGGCCCCCGGCAACCACCTCTCCTCGGTTTCCAATCATTTCTTCCTGTCCTCCCTGCTCCCGTTTCAAACGCGAAGCGTCTGCGGTCCGGGAGTGGCGGGTCTCGGGAGAGGGTCCCCTCCGTGGGAGCGAGCTTCTGCGGTGATAAACGGCTTCTGTTTACAGGCTAACCACTGTGTAAAGCGCGCAATAAATCACCGCGGAAACACACTTCTGGGGGGAGGGCGGAGAAAGAACAAAAAAAAAAACGGGTTACATTAAGACTTTTTTTTTTTTTTTTTTTAAACATTTGTCATTTGTTTAAAATGGTCACGCTTCCCCAAAGCGCCGGCGGTGGACCCCGGCTGGAACGGGACGGCGGGCCGAGGCGGCGCTTTCCTCCGCCTCGGTGGCGGTGCCGACCCGTGGGTGAGGAGGGGTGGTGGTGGCGGGTGGGCGGGGGGGAGCGGGGAGCGGCGGTGTCGGCGGATCCGAAATCCGAGCCGTCGGCGAAGCTGCGATCCCCCGGACGCCTCCTCCCCAGACGCGGGACCCGCGTTTCCCGCCCGCTCACTGTAAACCCATTACTCGCAGCCGGGGAAGATAAGCGGGCCCAGATGCAATCGGAGGCCACAAATCAAAATAAGCGCCCCTGTACAGTAAGCAGTCTGCTGCTCTCGATTATCAACTTAAAAGATGCTACACACAGAAGGTAGGTGGGGTGAGGGGGTGGGTGGGGGGGGTTTTCCCACCAGCAAAAAAACACTGCGGTCACATTCTGCCTGATGTGGTCTTTCCCTGGATGACCGCGTCTGAGCGAACGTCTTGCGGCCGAACGAGAAGAGCTTGCGGTCATGGCGCTGGATTAGTCATCCTGAATTCAAACGGAGCCACGGACGCCGCGTCGCTATGCACGCTTTTCCGTACGACCCCGAAGCGCCGAGTTGCGTAAGATAACCTTTCGCGGTTAACCTTTCGGATAGGTCAGATAGCGTCTGAGTGTGTGCGCTGCATTGTGGGATAGCGGACTCCACACTGCTCCGGAGACGAGGCGTCACGGCAGCGTCCCGACAGCGCTGTCATCCCCCCGCGAGATAACGGGCGGGGAACGCGCCAAACCCCCCCCCAGGCCAACTTGCTGACTCCGCAGGTGAGTTGGCCAAGGGGGCCCGACTCCGAATATTCCATCGCCTCGAGACACCGGGCGTTGCCGGGGGGCTGGTCTTGTTGGCAAGTCTGTCCGTAAACAGCCGAGCTGATAGCCAAGTGTGAAGCAGAACATGGCCAAGAGGCTCGATGTTCAGAAAACTCGCCCGCTTTCTGGCTTTGTACACCACAGTGCGACACGGCGCTGTAAAACATCATTTGAGGACGCTTCCCTGGCCAAAACAGGGTAGTCACACGTCACATGCTGCGTGTCGAGGTTTTGACGTCGGCCGCGTGCCTGTTCCTGAAACGCCGAGCACCGCCCCCGGAACGTTCCGGCGTGTGAATCCCAGGCTACCCATGCCTTCGCATTCCCGGCCGTAGAGGCGAACCCGTTTCTGTGTTTTTTCCGGGGGGCTTTTCCGTTTTGGGGGTGGCAGACAGAGAGAGGACAGAGGGCGAGTCTGGGCCCTTCTGAAGGACGCGGCGGCGGCGGCGAACATCCATCTCGGCCGCGCCCGGGCCGGGGGAAAGCGCGGCGGAAATCACAGAACTCAGCGGAGGCCGGCGCAAATGGGGCTCGGTGACTATTAACATACCATTAACTATCAGGCCAGACAAAACGAGCGGGGACCGGGGAGGAGGCTGGGAAACGGCAGGCAGCTGGTGGAAGCGCTGCCACATGTTCGTGAGCACCCCCCCTGCCACCCCAACTCCCCCCCCCCCTCCATCCCATCCCGTCCCCTCCCCCGAAACAACGCCCCTCCCCCCAAAGCGCTAAAGAGCAATCGCTGCAATTAGCACCTCCGGCGGGGGTACGGCAAATCAGCGCTCGCCGAAATCCCCCGTCTGACGGGGAGGCGCTCCCGGCCCCGGCCCTTCAGAGGAAAACGGGGGGGAGACGGGGGGCCCCTCCGCGTGAAGCGGGCCCCCCATTATTAAACCATCCCTCAGCCCCGGCTCTGCCTGCTCGGAGGAGATCCACCGCGCCACCCTCAAATTCCTACGTACAAATCAAAGCAATGGGCAGGGCAATTACGGAGCCATCTTTTCTTCGCAAACGACTTAAATTTACCACGGGGTATTCAGGCTGGATTTATGAAGCCAAATTTGGACCGGGAGCAAAAAAAAAAAAAAAAAAAAAAAAGAGAGAGAGGGAAGGAGAGATAGTATCGGTACTTCTAAAGAGCTGTAAGTAATATTTTTCATTGAGGCCAATTTTGCAGCTGACAAGTCATGCGAAGCAGTGCAAATACAGACGCGGCGTATTGATATATTTATTGGAACTGCTGATAGCTCCGGCTAAATTTAAATCACTCATCTCGTCGTCCCCCCCCCCTGTTTGAGCCTCCCCCCCCCCCCAAAATAGTGATTCTACCAATTTTATTTCTTGCTGGAGCTGGAGGGAAAAAGGGAAGAACCTTTGCATATGGCGCCCCTGACATATTTATTGGCCCTATTTAGAGCACAACGACCTGTCAGAGATAGCCTCTTTATTATAATAAAGGCTCCCTGACTCTCTTCCCTCTCCCCGCGCTTCCCGGTGTCGCCCCGGCTTCGACGTGTCCCTGACACCGCGGCGCTTCCCGGCTGAACTTCACAGCTCATCAGTTCTGGCGCGTATCCGGCGCGGATTTTTAACCAATAAAAAACCCTGACGGACAGTAGAGCCCATCTCAGAACACGCGGTGTGACGTAACACTCCTCACCCGGGTAACGCGACAGACCCGACGAAACGCGCGTGATTCCGGAATAGCGTCTGCTCATCACGAAGAACTGCGTGCCTGTTCTGTCGTTCAGGTACTCGAGTGCCTTCTTGTACATTTGACTGCGTTTATTTTTATTTTTTGTTTAACGTGATAAAGTCAAGATGGCAGGAGAAAGTACGTAAGCAGGCCCTGTATGTAGCCAACGCAACAATACTGTAGCTTATCCTAATCAAACAGGCTTCGCTATAATGGTTTTCCAAGTGGTAATGTCCGAGCCAAGGCATCTGTATGCAAATAAAGCTTTACATACTTTCAAGCAGAACAGTTAATTGTTATTTGTAAAAAAATGGAAATAAAAATTCCTTGTTTTTACCAACAGTTCCCTGTTAGTATATTCTGCATATAGTGTCTGCATTAACATCCATGACTTAAAAAACACACCTGTATGATCTAGACATCCTGGGAGCTGAGAGAGAGAGAGTATTGTTATTACATTATTGTTTTTATGGCTGATTGTTGTTATCATCACGTTCTGGCAATATGTATTTTCAAATATGCCATTATGTCATGCCAATGAAGCATTTGAATTTAATGGAAATTGAATTGAAAGAGGGATGAGAGAGAGAGAGAGAGAGGGACGGAGAGAGAGAGAGAGAGAGAGATAGAGCGAGAGAAGCCAGTGGGTTTTGTTTCCCAGACTGCTGTGCCAAGCTCCGGAAAGTTCCTCGGGGTGAACAGCCAACAATGTTGTTTCTTCCTCCCCGCGTGCTCGGATTTAATTAAGTGATAACAGTCACCTTGGGGTGACTGCACTAGACAATAATATCTGGGTGAAGGAAGGGGGAAAAAAAAGCAGGAGAGCCCAGGCTACAGTCACTTTATCTCTGCGGAAAGCTACCCCACGTAATGCCACTTTATTACATTACCATGCCGTTCTGGGGCTGCTGGGTCCGGCCCACGTGTTTCAGGAGTTGGGAAAAAGGTACCGAGAACATTTCTTCAAATTCTAATTTTGGGGTTAAAAGGGGGATTTAGTTCAACCCTAAGAGGATTAATTATAATTTGAAAAGCGTGTGTGTTTAAAAAGGCAGGCTTAATAAAGTGATCCTCCGTTCACGCAAACAAACAGAGGCTGACGGCTGCTCGCGGAGGGAGACTCACCTGTGATAACAAACCGAAAAACATAAATTCCGGGCAAGATTTTTTCAAAAAAATTCAAAGATTTCTCTCCCGAGGACACGCTACGAAACAGAATTAATCATTACTATTCTCTTTTCCGAAAACATTCACGTTTTTTTCTGACGAGCAGACTTGATTAAATCATTAAGACGCGAGAACTTCAGAAACGGCGGACGGACGAACCGCACTCGAGACTTGCACACGTGTCTTGGTTCCGGTCCAAATCCCCGGCCAATTTTTTTGACTAACGGCAGTTGGTTTGCGAGGAGCTTCAAAGCTGTGCAAACCTCATTTCAATACGCATTAGAACAAGGTAAGAGATCAGGATCAGAATTTCCAGTTTCGGAACCGACTAACGGGAAGGGGGAATTCAGTCAAACCGCTGAAGTCCTTTCAACCTTGAGGTATGAATTTCCACAAGCATTGCTTTTTATTTCAATTCACATTTATCTTACTTTTCCCTCCATTCTAGGGGGTAATTTATGAAATTGCGTGAGTCTGTTTTTCTGCCACAAAACAGTAGCAACACAACACTGCACTGTGGCGATTACACAAATTAAGAGCAATTCATAATAATAATGGCATTGGGGCTGCCAAATCATTAAAAGATAATCAAAATTAATTTTAGGATTTTAAAAAATTATGTGGATTAATTACAATTTTAATTAGTCTTTTACGCAGCATTCAAATAAAAAATTTGTTTAATGACATTTTCAGTAAGAAATTTCACCATAAAAAGATTTAGTTTGAAGTCAATAAAACATTGCATTGATCCAGTTATAAAAAGAAATTAAATGCATATAAAATTATCCCACCTTCCATCTATTGTAATAAATAACATTTTATTTAAACCATTTGTATGGCAAGTTTAAAATGGTTTTCATAAAAATGAACATTTCTTGCCTCTCCAACACTTCAAACCATACCGGGTCAGTTATATGGGTAGATTTTACTTGCACATAACCTAACATATACACCGGTAGGTGATCTTTTAAGAAGAATGAATGCTGGATAAAACCCAGGTAAAATGTTTGGATACACAGCCAAACATTGGATAAATCCGCCTTATTTCCTCAATAAAATCCTTACTGACTTCTTCCAAGGAAAAATAAAATTATTCCAAACTAGAGAATCAGATAGAACATAAATTAAAGCCAAATAAAAACCCTCATTAAGAAGGAAAAAATCAGTTTACCTGTGTATTCAAACAATACGTATTATTTGCAACATTGAGAAATGCGTGAAATGCTGATTTGAGGCCAGTGTTCAACATAAAAATATACCTGTGTTCTATTGCAAGCTGAATAAAAGAAAAGAAATATTTGTGAGACATAGTAGTATTCCATAAATTAATTCCTTATCCCTAGTCCAGAAACAGAGTTGGTGTAGTCACTTCGCTGTCCTCTAGGGGGGAGTAAGATTTGGTTCACTGCATTCTTTTGTTGCACAGAGTCTGTTTCTGAACCCAGGTTGAGACCTTGATCATTAGACATATTAGCCATGCTTTGAATATGAGGAGCCTTTCAATAGGTAACCGCGCAAAAAAGAAGGGGTGGGGTGGGGTGGGTTTGGGGCGGGGGGTGCTGCTTTCAGTTTGTTCAACAGAAGCTGCCAGTTCCAAGGCCATGAGTTACTTCTGAGGGCTTCTCCTTAACACGCTGGTTTCACAAGGGGGCTTTCAAACTGACAACATGCAAATCTGAAATACAGAAATGCCCAAAGCGATGGCTGCTATGCCGAGGAACTTCCAATGGTGGGGAGTGGATACACACATACACCCACCCCATACACACAAACACACACACACACGCACGCACGCGCACACACACACACACACGCACACATAGACACGCACACACATGCGCGCAAGCATGCGCACACACACACATACACAAACACACAGACGCACAGACACATGCACATACACACACGCACGCACACAGACACGCGCACAAGCATGCGCACACACACACATACACAAACACACAGACGCATGCACATACACACACGCACGCACACATAGACACGCAGACACACGCGCACAAGCATGCGCACACACACACACACAAACACACAGACGCACAGACACATGCACAAACACACACGCATGCACGCAAGCATGCGCACACACACACACACACACACACACACGCACACGAATCCAGGCATTGCTTCTTAAGAAATCACACAGGGCCTGACCACCACAGTCTAATTATGCTAATTGCTTCAATGCCCTTGCTTTATTTATGCACAGCGGCTAAGATAAATAAAAGGAAATTGCTTTGGATCTAACTGTATTCATTTCGGAATGCAAACTAGCCTGTGTTTGTTATGAGATTGCTGATCTGTTTACCCCGAAATTCTGCAGGTAATTGCAGTTTTGATTGTACATTTATTTCTCTATGTGACGGTCCCAGGACTGCGTCTGTCTCCAGTTTTTATAATTAAATGCTTTGTAATATTTAAACTCACTAAACAGTGGAAAAAGAGCAAACATTTGCATATTTCACAAGAGAAAAGACTCCACTTGGGGATACGTATATACATTTTGGAGATGCCGATTCTACGTTGCTGTTTATCAATAGATCTGTTTAGTTTTGATGATTGTTAGAACTCTGAGGTTGACAATGGGGTAAAGAAAGGGTGCCTTTATGCTACAAAAGTAGGTGGGCAGAGAGAAAAGTTGGGCAAGCTTGTGATCTCGGTCCAGCTAGTGGACAGATGTCGACAATCTGCTCCATTGCATGCATTCAGAAGGTAACCGTTCAGATGCAGCCTTGTGTCAACAGGTCAGAAACTTTCAGCTTTTCATGACAGCAAACAGTCGTCCATCCCGCACTATTTACGCAACGATAAAATCAGTGCTAAGCCTTTTTAAGGGTAGCAAATGTACTAAATTTGTTTTTACATCACAAAACCCTAAAATGTACTATAGGCAAGCATTTCTCAAACATAGTTGTGGGGGTTACTTAAAAATATTTTATTAAAACCGCAGCATTCCGAACAGAATGACATCACCGCACAAAGGGCTACTAGTCAGACCGAATAAAAGAATGTGTGTGCCAAAATGCGTCAGAAAAGCCCAGGGGAAAAAAGGTATCATAATAACAGTGTTATAAAAGACACCGGATTTTTGATGCTGAACTGGTTATCTCCCGCACCACCGGGTACAATGCTGCGTTGGGCGAAAAGGCGTGCGTCGATCATTAAAAACAGTCGAAGAGAAACAGAACGCAATTAAAAGCGCCACAGTAGGAGCTGGTGTGACAGGCCACTCCCCCGTCTCCAATATTTCAACATCAGGGAGTATTAATATTAAAACACTTCGGAAGCTGGAGGTGACCTTGATGTATACAAAACAAAGGAAAGGAAATATTTATGGATCTATGCTGATGTACCTTTTGGGAAACAAGTCAAAAACAATATATCACCATTCTCAGGGATTAACACCACGGAAATGGCGATACGGCCTTGTTATTTATTTATCCTGACCTACTTTATTTATTTATCTTCCTTCTTAACGTCTTTTTCTAAATTCATTCTGATGAATATTGTAGCCTTGAGACATATATAAAATAATCTCAAGGGTGAAATTATACTTTAAAATAGTTTTCTTTTAAGAAAAAAGCTACTGCTAATTCCTCAATTCATTGTCAACATCAAAAGCACTGCTAAATATCTCATCCTCCATTGGGACAAACTGCTCCTTACGATATGTCAGCACAAAATCTGGTCCACCATTACCATTTTGATTATGCCCATAGTAGTATATTTCAGCAAATCTTTCTAAAATAAACCATAAAAACAGCAGCCACAATAAAAAAAAAGGCTTGCATGTGGACTTGCGATACAGTAAGATACACTGACAGTACTGATGGGAATCTCCAAAGTCTGTCTGCTTACGTGCATATTTTTTGTCATTCAATTTACAAACCTGAGAAATGGTGAAATTCAAATGATCTACCTGACAATTTAATCTTGAAAATGTATCACATGCACACTTGCATATATACTGCAGCACTGTATGTATTAGTGTTCACACACACACTTGCACTCAACATACTTAAGCAGTCCACATAGCTCCATTTGCAACGACAGACAATGAAATACAGTAAACAACACAGCTAGAGATACATGAGGTCCTCGTGCATTATTCTTTACAGATGCCCGAGGTCTTCAGGCATTATAGCACAACAAAGCCGAGAGAGAAGAGGAACGCCGTTAAATTAGAAAAAAATTACAATTGATTTGTCTGCGAGGTGAAAGAACACCATCGTTGGTTCACATCTGCTTTAGATTAGCAAATTGATTTCGGCCTCATACACGCTATTTGTATTGCAAAATCAAAACGCATTATTACTGGAAAACCCATTTTTTAATGATCGGCGGAGGAGTTAAGGTGTTACTGTCTCCTGGTCCTTTCGTTATGAAGTATGGATCGCGGGCGTCCAGATTTGTGAGGCGTTAATGTGGATTTAATTGAAAGTGTTTGTGGGGTAACTTTATGGATGGCTTTGTTTGTTTGCTCCAGCTCTGGCGTAGGGGAAATCTATAATTTTCTAAATTAATTAAAAAAGGTTAGGGATTTCAGTGATGAACGGCCTACCTTGCAGAACCTGATCAATCAGAGACTTGGCGTCTCTCAACTTGTGGGAGCAGCAGACCCACCTCGTTCCAGTTGGCCGTGGGTTCTGTTAGAGAACCTCAGATGAACCACTTCTTAGCCTGACAAACTCTATTGATTTTGGGGACCCTCCCAAGGGCCAAAACTATACCCCCGATAGTCACAACATGCGCAAGCTCCTTAGATTCGGCTGAACAAATCAGTAAGGGCTTCTACCCCATCCAAAATATATGTAGTCATTTCATGCATCAGCTGGAGTAATTGTCTCCACAGACCACGGTGGGTACCCAATATTTTCTCTGAATATACAAAAGTCACTGGTCCCATTGTCTCACGCTACAGCTCAGAAAGCCCGAAGAAGCCTTGCGTCAAGAGTCCAAAGCTTCAAAACGTCCGCCCAACGGGAACACAAAGGAAACCAAAGCCTGATAAACGGGCTGGCCATAAAAAAGGGGCTACTTTTCAAGGTGTAAACACAAGCTTACAAATAAAATGGGGAAAAAAACAGGGTCTACCAACTCAGTGCATCTGGACAGAGATGGAAGCCGTTGAGTGGGTGGGTAGTCATAGCTACTGGCTGATGAGAGGACGATCTGCCGCCACTCTGACGAGGCCTGGCCAGCAGCAGGTCCTCATCTATCAGCCTGGCCACTCCCACCCCTCTCCAGGCTCAGAAAGGCTGTCGTCAATCCCCCCCAATCAAACCCCCAATCAAAGTTTCACATCACAAATATGTCAAACTTTGCTTCAAATCAACAGTTTTGATGGCACTTTGTCTAGGAGTGAGGTTTGCCAACGAAAACTGATGACCGCCGAGTTTTCCTAAAAAATCAGTAATCGGCACTTTTATGTCAACTTTATGTCTCAACCTTTTTTCCATTCTGAGAATTCAGATTTAGACATATTTGTAAAAAGTCATTAAAACCTTTCCTAGGTGAACCGTAGAGAGCTAAAAATACATTTCCACTGGAACCGCTTGCCGAAAACTGGCCATCTCCATAAATCCATCTGCTTATCTCATTAGTGTTACCATTCTGCGGAGGTTACCTCCACTCCCCCACCCCAGAGAGAAGAGTAGGGGAATGGCAGAGCCCTCTGTTCCCCTGCTAGCACTGGAGCAATGTGTTGATTTATTTATTGTGCTCCCGAGTTCCGCTCTTCTGTGAGGAACAAATGTACCGGACGCTGGAGACTCCATTGACACGTCTTTTGTATAGCGTGGTTTCAAAAAAAAAAGAATAAAAAAAAAAAGTGTTACCAGCGTACAATGCATCTTTAGGAAATCAGCTGCATAAAGAAATGAAATGGGAATAGTTCCCAGAGGTGTAGCCTTGTTGGAGAATGGAGAATGGAGGGGGAGGGGGAGGGGTGAAATCAATGGCAAATAACTCCTTGTCTTTTGTGAGAAATCAAGATTCAGCAAAAGTTTTGTCAAGGGAACTTTGCCTGATATGAGTGAGCAGTGGTGTGTATGTGTGAGTGTGTGTGTGTGTGAGTGTGTGTTGGGGGGGGGGGGGGTGAATACACATTAATCATTCCAACAAGTCTCACACTTGTTTAATACAATGTCTATTCAGCAAGCCAAGCCCTCCAAGCTGTCTCGCATGCAGCCTATCACTCAATGTGGGTGTTATAGCAGTATGCCCTAAAGGCTAAGATAAGCCATCGCTATAGTCCCATATTTTGTTAAATCACGGCAGCCACATTAAGACGAATAGAAAGAGATCTTTGTATAGGATGGGATGGGGGGTTGTGCTGCCTCTGCCAAGATTTTTATCAGGTGGCTAAAGGAGACATCCCTCTTTTGTCTGGATTGCCCTTGACACATCCTTAAGGAAACCGTCTTGAACTTGGCTTTGTTTTGAAGGGCCCTCTGGCTGCCGCGGCCTAATCTGGGTTAAACACCTCCGGCTCTCGGGAGTTTAAGGGGCCCCCCTTCAGTAACCGGACCCCATTATTTCCCCTCCCTCTTCTTATCCAGACGTCTTTTCACTGGGTTCCTTAACATGGAGAAAGAGACTTCACTCTTTCTCCATGTTAATGACTTCAAAGAGGCTTCACCGTGGCCCAGACCTCTGATGCTCTTTTATTACAAGGTGTATACACATGGATTTTAAAGGATGGGAAATCAAGGTGACGTCCTCAATATTCACATTTTAAACTGCCGAACCATTGTTTATTTTTTTAAAAAGACGTCGCTGCAAGTGACAAATCTACTGGATGTGCCCAATCCCTCTCAAATCTTGCTGCCGATAATGCTCAGTAGTACAATTACTACGGTAGGCAATGTGAACCAGTGACCTGCTCCAGTAGAGCCATCAGCCTCCTCAGCATTTGAGCCAAAGAAAAGAAATTTGCAATTCAAAGTATCTAAAGAGTCTAAAGTGGCTTTTCCAAGATGGCGAGAAGCTTAGTTAAACTTACTCACTTAAAGGCAAACTCTCGAGCCGGCAGTGTTATAGAGTAGACATGGTGAGACTACGTGCCGTGAGAAGAACATAGAACTGTGAGAAGTGTGAAACATATAGAGTAGATCCACAATGTCACGGCAATGACACTGCTGTCGATGATCTGCTTTTTGGTATCGTTAGCTGTATGGAATTAGATTGTATTTTGTTGGAATCAAGGTAGGGACCAGCAGGAAAAAAAGAATAAAAGAGTCTTTGGCTTCAGAGTGCATTATAGCTACTGGAGGCCCAGAAGAAGGAGGATGTTTCCATGACACTAGAGCTTAATCTACTGCTATCCATTAGAATTCCAAGAATTCTAAATAAGATATTGTCATGTAAACAAGCTCATATTCTATTATATAAAAAAACGAAATTGTTCATTTCTGACCCACCAATATGTGCTGTGAACCACTTTTGTTCAAGTGGTGCAGATCTCCATTTCAATCTCATAATGGCCACTCCAGCTGTATATTAGCTAACTTTTAAAAGACAAGCAAAAACATAATAAAGAAACATGTTGACAAGGCCTCTCTACCTGGCCAGCGCCCCTAAAAGACTACTCCAGAAACAATTTGATACAGATCCAAAACAGTGGCTTGATTTGGAAGGCGAACAGCAACACTAAGTGCAGTAACACATTAGACTACAGGTACACGTCAAATTCATAATAAGAAGCGGAGTGGTGCAGTAAGGTCAGCAGCACCCGAGGCAAGCTGGAGGCATTTCCACCGGCAGCTGACCCGGGCAGAGACCGCGCCGGTCAACCCCTGGATACGACAGCAGGCCGCCCCGAAGGCCCACTGGGGCAAGCAGACGATGTTGTGTTTATTCTGCTCCCCCTCCCCTCCCCAAAAAAATGTGGGAACTATGTATAAAAAGCCCTGAAATTCCAACACGGTTCACCTAGTGTGGATGTTAATACCTACAGCTGACAGTATGCACACAAAACGACTGTCCAAATACTTACGACTGTATGGTGTGTATACAGCATTTATAAGGGCATCACTCACCACAGTACGGTTGTGCTCCCTCCAAAACAGTAACCACAAAAAAAAAAAACATGCAGTGCAATTTATTCCTCTATTATGAGTGCATTTGGGAGGATGATATTTATTTTGGTAAACACAGATAAATGCTATTTTCATGAAACCCCAAAACTCCACATTAAAACAATGCTCATAAAAACTGCATTTAAAGAGAAAACATTTTTTTAAAATATAAAAATAACTTCTTTTTTCTCTACAGAACTCCAACTAGCTAAACATTTTGTGACTCAAGTTCACATTTGTATAGCACACCCGCGGCACCAAGAAACTCAAAATATTCTATTTGATCATTTTTAGGTCTCATTTAGTTTAACTCACTTGATTTCAACTGTTGACAAAATTGAGTGGAGGCAGCTTAGAGACACATTTTCTAGAATTTTATTCAGAACATTCTTATCCTTTTCTCTTACGTCTAACACTAATTAACTTTTGACTGCGATGCTTTGATGTATGTAATTTACAAATATTGCAGGCAGTGTTTAACTGAACTTAATATAATTCAGAAAATATAAGTAACAACTATTTCCAATTCATACTCTTTTCAAATGGAGGAAATCTTGACATTGAAAAGGCGCAACATTTTGTGTTTTGTTTTGACATTTCAACCTGTCAGTGAACAAAGGTAATTGCCAATTATGGTAGATGTTGATACACACTGAAAGAGTACAATATTAAGAGTATATCTATATTAAGCATCTAATTGGAAGAAAAAAACAGATCCCGCTAAGCCTAATTGTAATCTATTCAGTAACCACGCAAATTTAGCGAGTGATGCTTCTCATTTATGTAAATGTGATTCCGGGGGGTAACTCCCGAGAAGTCTAAATATACTCTGGGAGTATTACATTTAAGCACATTTGAGAGTTAAGTCTGGTGCAAAAACCATAGGCACTGGTCTACAGAGATATGGAAAAAAGTGATATGGTCAGATGAGTCATCCTTCACCATAATCCTGACAAGTGGGCTAGTGCATGTATGGCGTACACTAAGAGAACGGTATAGGCCTCAATGCTTGACCCCTACAGTGAGGGGGTCCGGTGGCTGTTATGCTGTGGAGGGGGGGCATTTTCCTGACATGGTTTAGGTCCACTTGTCCCCTTAGAGGGAAAGGTCACTGCAAATCAATACAAAGTCATTCTGAGTGATCACCGTTATCCTATGATGAAACATTTCTATCCTGATGGGAGTGGTCTCTTCAACGATTACAATGCCCCCTTCCACAGGGCACGAGGAGTCACTGAATGGGGTATGGAAATGATGTGAATCATATGCTGTGGCCTTCGCAGTCACCAGATCTCAGCCCAATTAAACACCTATGGGAGATTTTGGGCTGACATGTTAGACAGCGCTCTCCACCACCATCAAAACACCAAATGAGGGGATATCTTTTGGAAGAATGGTGTTCCATCCCTTCAGTAGAGTTCCAGAGACTTGCAGAATATATGCCAAGGCGCATTGAAGCTGTTCTGGCGGCTCGTGGTGGCACAACTTACTAAGACACTACGTTGGGTTTTCCTTTAATTTGTCACCCGTCTGTATATACATATATATGTTCAAAAATAGCATTACTTCAATTGTTGCAACCTTTGAAGGTGCCCAGCTAAACACATTAAAATGTATGCTGATATTGACTATAAAGTGTGCACTTATAGCATTGGTAGCAGGGGAAAAACAGCTATTTGGCCAATGAGCAGAAAACAACATGGGACTACACAGTGCAAAGAATGTTAATGTACTGAGTTCCTTAACTGGGGCGGGAGTGTACGGGGGTGGAGGATTCTGGGAACTCATTGGAAAGCATATGGGCATTTATTGCCCCCCACCCCCATCGAGACCCGGGTTAGAGCCGCAGTAATTATCCCCAATGCTGCTTTATGAGCCAATAAGAATAACAGAAAACCTGGCAAGTAGTGATATGTATCTGTTTGTGTGGGCCACCCAGAGGACATAAAACAACAGACACAAGCATACCCTATGGCTGCCTGCCACCAAAACTTGCAGAAGACTAACTCGAATCTGGCAACTTGTGCCAGAAAGTCAAGTGAGGAAGGTCCCCACCTTCACCGCGTGCTGTCATATTCCGCCACTCCGCGCGTAACCCGGATGCAAAGAACGTTTCTTTCACCCCCTCGCGCATGACAGGCCGCTAATGGTATCTAAGAAGGCCTAATGTGAGATGACAGGGTTGTACTTTGTTCAAATGCACTTTGTTCAGTCTGCCTCGCTTCTTCCCCCCGCGCGGCGCCCCAATGGGACGCTGATGTGCCGTCCAGGAGCGGCTCTCGCTGAAGGGATCCGCGGCGTTTAGAGACTATGGGGGATAAGCGTGCCATTCAGTCAGACTGACAGGTGATTGGATCCGATGTCTCCACTCGCCAAAGCTTGATTGAAGGCTAGCTATCAGCTCTTCGGGCGGTTTAAGGCCCCGAAGCGCACCCTCCATCACATGCGGATCTGTGCTCCTTTTCAATTAGGGCCGCTCTCCACTTCGGGAGCGGCACTTTTCCACAGAATGCTGCCTCCTGGTTACTCTGTCAGAACTAAGCCTCACCTTAAAGTAAGGTTTGGCCATGCAGAAAAATACGGCCGGCTTTCTCTCTCTCTCTCTCTCTCTCTCTCCTCTGTTTCTCGCCTTTTTCCCCCCGGTGACATCGGGGACGGAAGAGCTGCGTGTTTAGAACACGGCAGAATTAGCCAATAAACGAACGTAATGAAGTCCAGCATTTAAGCTGGAACTGTCCCCCGGTTACCAATGACGCTTCGGGCAGTAAACCATTCTGGCCAGCAGGGGGCAATTACCCAGCGCTGTGCCCTGCTGTACCAGACACAGCTGTGACAGAGAGAGAGAGAGAAGGCACATTCAATCTAACCACTGTGGTGCTTTGTTCTCAAAAATATCAAGTGCTGTGTTGACACTCAAATATTTACTGAGCACCACAGCAGAAAATGTAAAAAAAAAAAAATACTGCGTAAGATTTATGAAAAAGGTAACTTTGATGTGACACTCAAGTTAAACTCTTTTATTAATGTAGTTAAGATAGAAATCACACCTCACTGCCCATCTGGAATGTCTATTATTGTAGTCTAACATTCTCAGGGTTTGCAAAGCAAAGACAGATACATGTGACCCATCTGCCGTTGCACAAAAGCCAGAAGTTTAATCTAACGGTATTCTCTCCAAGGTTTGCAATGAATAACAGCGACACAAGCGGTAGTAATTTATACCTTTTAAAACTAAATAATGTTTAATATTGCTCAATTATTTGCTTAATTACTGCAGTGACATTACTTATAATACAAAGCTAAATATAATCGAATATGAAATGATTAAATTGAATGCATTTGCGCACTTACAGGTACGGCCGTATTTAAAAATTTAAAAAAAAACACAAAAAGCATGAACGTTAGAAACAGAATAAATATGACTTGTCTGCGTGAGTTGCAAAGTGTGAGGAGCGCGCGGCGCTGGGCGCGCTCATTTTGATGAAGGCCCTGTCTGGAAGTCAAGGTCGAAGGTGACTCGCAGTTATAACAAATGTAGTGACAGGTTAAGATCAAGGGCCGCGCTGACATTCTCGCTGCAAAGGTCAATGTATGGTCGGGCCCGAGATGAAGAAATGAGGACTCCGCCATCATTGCCAAGGCAAAAGGTCAGACACAAGCTGATTGGTGATAGAACTATCAAATTAACCAATCAATACACGGCTGGGATGGGAGGAAGCAGGCCCCAGGGGGAGGGGAGACGGGCCAAATGCCAGGACGTCGATAGCTCAGCGCCGGGGAGAGGGCTGCGGAGAGCCGCCGCCGCCGCTAGCGCCCGCAGAAACTCCCGCCTCCCGTCCGCGCCAAGTTAAAAGAAACAGGCAAAACAGCGCAATTTCACATCAGAGAGAGAGAGAGAGAGAGATACAGCCTGACTGTGCCCACTGTTTCATGAACAAAAACATAATGAAGAACAAAAAAAAAACACAGTGACGATGCTTGTCCAATGCTCACTGAGCAGGATATCCACTTCCATGGATACTTACTTAAAACTTTGATTATTCAATAAGAAACTAAACTACCATTTAAGGTTATCTGCAAATCTCAGATATGTGAATATTATTTTTTTTAGCTGTGGTTCAGTATTTTTTTCTTAGCTGTGGTTTGGTCAAGACAGATTTGATGAATTCTACAAGCTTTGCAAGAGAATTCTCCAGAGTAATTACATTTAGCACTCTGAAAACCTTTGCAATGGTGATAAAATGACACAAACTCAATAGCCTACAACACAAACATGAATCCCTCAGAATCTTCCTTGGGATATTCTTGCGCTAATTCCACGATATGCTGCTAATGCTGTTTTAAAAAAAATAAAAATAAATATGATGATTCAGGATGAAAAATATCACTTTACAAAATAAGTTCACATGCACAACAAATATATAACCATTTATTGTAATTAGTTTCCCAAGGTAATTAACTTGATATTCTTCTGAAATAATTGAAAAAGAATAACATTTTGGAAATCCCTGCAACAATTAAAAATTTTTAAAGCAGCCAACATCAGCATTTGTGTTAGAAAAAAATATATAAAAAAAAAATATATATAAAAAACAATAAAATAACAAATCCCACAGTAACCTATGAGAACCGCAATTAATTGCATCGTTTGGGAAAGTACATTGCCAGAACTAGAGAGACAGCTTTCCGTCGCAAGGACCCGAACGGTAATATGAAACAGGAGAAATAGCCTACACTCTGATAGACAGTAAACCTCAATCCCCCAGGCTAAATGATGTGCACAAAAACACCGGGTGTTATTTATTTTAGATAAGCAGGAAACAGTCCTTTTTTAAAAGGCCGCTTTAAAAGCTTAATGAGAAAGGCATGTCTGGGAGAGCTCTCTCCCGGGCATGCTCCTGTTATCCTGTAGTGTGACAAATACTTGTCATATACTGTACAAAATATAGGACTACCGGTGGCGTTTGGTTACACGAAAATACCTAAATCAACTGAGCAAAGAAGAGGTTATGGCTGCAATATTTCAATGTTACCGTACGGATAATGGTCATATTTATAATGCTAAAAAATAATGACACACAATGGAATTTATAACAATAGCCTTACGATAACAATATAGAACAGCTTGTTTCTTCACTCACGTGCTTCCCTCACACAAAACCAAACGTGGCACGTTAAAGTTTTCCTACCGAGTTAAAATGAATATGTCTTTTTTCATTTGAGCTCCAAAACAAAATACTAAGTAAGGAAATTGATCTTTTCAGAGACTTGCATTTTTAATGTTTCAATTAAAAACAAAAAATATATAGAATTTACTTCCGGTAAGCATGATCATTTATGCGCATCGACTGTTTTACTGCGCGCGGCGATGTAAATGCCTTTCAGGAATGTAGGGCCAGAGGTAATGTTTCTTTTCTTCCGTTTCTCGCCTGTGCTCTGCGCCAATTCAACTCTGGAGTGGGCAGCCGCAAGTGAGAGCTTCTGAGAGCGGCCCCTGAAACCCTCTCCAAACGGGCCCATTCACACGTCCTCCATTCAGGCCTCCCGTCCGATACTGCAGTAACCTGCCATTCCCTCGCTCTCTCCCCCCATTCACTTCCTTTGCACCTGGCTATTCCAGTCATTGAATGAGAAGAAAGAGGAGAAAGATTCAAGAGAGCCCCTTTTCCTCACCTTTAAGCACGTCCTGGTATTCACAGCCCCCCCCCTCCACCCCCCACCCCAATCACACAGGTGCAGTGGTGCCTGTGATCTTAAGGGGGACATTGTGTAAGGTCAGGGGGGTGAGCCTCCGGCGTGCCCTGCCGCCTCCGTCCCCCACAATGCACCGCGCTTTCGCGTCAATACTGCTCATCCTCGCACACAAACGCCAGGGGATTGATTAAAGGAGCCGTCGATATCAGGTCGGAATGCAGCTTGATGAAGAACGGCGTCTGTATTACCCGGCGTGCCACGGAGATTCCAGTGGCAGGCAAGACCCATCGCATTCTCCTGAGCATTTATTGAGCAGAAAAGTGCCATTCAAAGAAATTTTGCAGAGTTGTTTCCATTGAAGGAATGTTAAATAAACAACAAATACCCGTAAATCTCATCTGTTGGTTAGCCAATTGTTTACTGAGGAAGAAATGAGGTATGGAGGAGAGACGGAGGAGTAGCAGATAGCGGCTTTTAGCATAAGAACACACCTGAGGTGTGGATGGAGGTGGTGATTTCCGGAACTGGTGTGGAGAGGGGAGGAACCGTCTAGCGAGGGGCGACGGAGGGAAGTCGCAAAGCGCCGAACACGAGGAAATTCGAACGGGATGGTCGCGAGGAGCCACACCCGAGCCAGAGCTGTCTCTCAGCATCACTCACTCGCGCTCCACGTTTCTCAATCAAATCATAATTAAGTCGCGACGAAGTCACCTTTCCCCGCTTACACGCGTGTCAGGCAGGGGTCAGGCCTTCTGCCCGTAACTGACGCTCCGCCGCGGAAGCAAGCGGCATCGGGCGGAACTGGCGCGTACTGCCGGGCGTTAAACGCTTAATGGGCACGCGCAATTACACGCTCGCTTCTCCCTCGCATTTAAAACAGAGGCAAACGTAAAAACGCGCCGTTATCGGCGGCCTCAAAAGTTTGCCATCATGGTACTACCTTTATGGTGCCGCCATCTTACAAGACAGCCATTATGGCTTCTGACTGTACGGCAGCATTCATTTACGATCAAATCTGAAGAAACGCTTTATTAGTCCTGACATCACAACATAATACTTTCCACGCAAAAACTCACTCCTTAGGTATAAAAAGAGTACCTTTAAATTATACGTATGAAAGTATCTTTATACTACCATTTAAAAAAAATGGTTTTGGAAAATTTGTTTTCAAACAAATAATTTAAATCTGCTGAAACGGACTTACATGCTGATAGTGCAGCATGGCCACATACAGTACCGCACATCCCTGTTTCTGAGGTAAACAGCCCAGAATAATAACCACACGTCTTCTAATCGCAGCGGCTGAATTGAAATCGCACAGTGGGAGAGCATTTTGTGTTTTTTTTCTTTTTTTGCATTGTGTTCCCAGTGGTACGGCTCCACCATTTTACTTTTCCGTAGTGTTTAAATTCAAATGTTCACGGCTCAAACTTTCACTGTAATTAAAGAGAGTTTAAAGTGCAGGGAGGAAAAAACTGCTTCCCCGACTCCTTCCGGGACCCTTTCAGGTTTTTGACCTAATTAACAATTCTTTTAAACCTAATGTTCGCTTGTTTGTTATTCTGTTTGAGAGGTTGCGAAAGCGTAAATAGATTTTTATTCGGTGATGCTAATCCAAAGGGAAATACTTCAAACAGCCAAGCCTAATTTGCATGCATTTTCCTGTTATTTGAGAAATTTGCTGCATTTATGAAATCTGAAGACAGCTTACTACCTGCAACAAATAGACTCTAATTAACGTATGCGGTGGAATTTTGCTTTAATTAGAAGGAAGTAAATGTGAGATAAATAAGAATTAACATAAGCAAGCGTAACTTAAAATTGAGAAATTGTGCACTTCAGACTCCGACATACAGTAAAAGAACCATTCAAAATTCTAAAAAAAACATGGGTTTCACTTATCACAAATAACTTTTTATTACTTGTGACAATTAATAAAATATTTAAGAAAAACTTAAATGGGGTATTTTGTGAAGGGGAGAGGCAATTTGGGAAGATCAAGTGCTTATTTATTTTCAGTTCACCTGCAGTACGTGTCACTTCCTGTTTTGTCATGACACCGAGAGAGTGAAGTGTGGCTCTACCAAAGCGCTGCTCTCTGGGTTGAGTCCACGCTCTGAGCGGCACACTAACAAACAGAGCCCGTTGCCTCAGCTCCTCGGGCTGTCGGGCCTCGCCCTCCTCGCCCTTCATCGGCACGTCTCGCACATTCTCTCTATCTGCCCCACCCGCGGTGCCACGGCAACCCCACGCAAACACCTGCAACGGAGCCAGGAGATGGACTAATTAATTGGGACCGCAGAGGCCTATTCGTCTTCTGACCACCATCTCCCACTCATCTCCCGTCCAGAGAGAGAGAGACAGAGAGAGAAAGAGAGACGGCGAGAGATAGATAGAAAGAGAGAGAGGGGGGGAGAACAGAGAAATGGATGAAAGAAGAGGAAGAAAAAAAAGAGGTAAAGGTTTGTAAATCATCAGGTCTCGGGCAGCAATCCTCTTAATCGTTCATGTTCTTCAACAAGGTGGAAGGGAGCGGGGCGGTCGCAGGCTCGAGTCCAACACTATTTCTGCTCCTCGGGAAAGTGGTGCTTAACCCGGGAAGCCTCTCAAAAGATCTGGCGGCGTAAATGGATAATGTAACGAAGGAGCTGTGTACTGAAAGCTCCGGGATAAGGGCATCTGCCAAGCAAATAAATCATCACAATAATAATAAACTTTGTTTCTGGCTCTGTGCTGCAGTCCATCGAGCGGTCGGCTGAGGTAAGACGCGCCAGCCGCTTCAAAGGCCGTTCGCCAGCCACGCAGTTCCCTTGAAGACCGCTGTGAAGGTCGGTCGTACACATCACTTCCTGTCGCCTTACACAGAGTTCCTTCTACATGCCTTCCATTTTCATTGTTTATGAATAAATTTATTTAGTGTATATTAATGCAGAAAATGCAGGTTCTCACAATTAAAAACTACAGAAATGAGAATGCGGTAGACATGACGGTAAGATAAATTTGGCTAATTAGGATAAAAGAAGGCTACACTTCAAAATGAATACTTACACATTTCTCTCCTAATCACATTCATACTTACATGGATGTAGGTAATGGAATTAAGATTTAAAGTTAAATGCAAAAGAAATCGGACAGAGACACAGTTTTTGTTGTTTTGGCTCTGTATTTTGGCTCTCGTATTATACGCAGTCACCCCATTTCAGGGGAGCAACAGTAATTGAACAATTGGCTGCTCAGCTGAGGTTGTTGTCTCTCAACATGAGGACCAAATAAGTGTCAATGCCAGTAAAGCAGGCCAACATGAGGCTGAATAATCAGAATAGCCGAAATATTTGGCGGGTCAAAAATTTGATGCATTGTTAGGAAGCACGGATGCACTGATGAGCTCAGAAGCAGGCAACCTGGTAAACCACAGATGACCGCAGTAGCGGATGACCAAAGAAAACTTTTGATTGTGAAGAATAACCCCTTTCCTACTGTCCAAACAGATCATGAACACTCCCCCGGATGTAGGCACTGATGAAGACTACCATAAAGAGAAGACTACACCAGCATGATCTCAGAGGGTTCACCGCAAGATGCAAACCACTGGTGAGCCTCAAGAACAGAACAGCTATGTTAGAGTTTGTTAAAAACCCCATTAAAAAATGCTTTGGAACAGTCTTATGGACACATGAGAGAAGTATTAACCTGTACCAAAGTGGTGGAAAATCGGTGGAACAAGGTGGAGGTAGTGTTATGGCTTGAGCATGCATGGCTGCCACTAGAATTGACTCAGTTGTCTTTATTGATGATGTGACCGCTGACGGCAGCAGCAGGATGAATTCTGAAGTGTACAGAAACATCCTCTCTGCTCAGATCTAACCAAATACCTCAAAACTCATTGGACGACCCTTTATCTTGCAGGAGGATAATGACCCCAAACTCACTGCTAAAGCAACCAGGGAGTTTTTCAGGGCCAAAAAGCGAAATGTTACTGACTGATCAAGTCAGTCGCCCGTCCTGAATCCAACTGAGCCTGTGTTTCACAGGCTGAATACAAAACTGAAGGCAAAACGCAGAAGAAACAAACAGGCACGGAATACGGCTACAGCACAGACCTGACAGATACCCTGCATCTGATAATGTCTACGGATCACAGACTTCGGGCAGTCATCAAATCAAAGGATTGGCAACCAAGTACTAAATGTGATGACTTCATTTCAGCTTATGTAAATCAGTCCAATTACTTTTGCTCCCCTAAATGGGGGAGGGGAACTTTGTATAAAAAGATCTGTAATTACTACAGGGATCATCCTATTTGGATTTAAATACCCTTACATTAAAGTCACACTTTACACAGTCTGCACTTTAACCTCATATTCACGGTTTTATTTCAAATCCAGAGTGCTGGAGTACAGTGCCAAAACAACAAAAATTCAGTAATTGTCTTAATATTTTTGCATATAACTATATTTTGATGTCTTAAAAGATTTAATTACTTGACACATTCATTTCCCAAATCCTCCAATCTATTATGTGCTTTTCAAAAAATATCCAGACAATAGGAAACAGACTTGCTGTTTCATTTTATGGTCTGAGGTTGATTTTCAAATTTGTAGAATGATTTTTGCTCTCCACATAGGATGAATATCATATCATCCACTACAACGGACATTTCAAATCCATATTGTGATTGGCATCTTGTGAATAAACACTGAACCCACCACATATTGAATAATTTCTACTCATCCCTGTCCAAACCAACACACATACACACAGCCACACACACACAACCACACAGACAAACAGACAGACATACACACACACACACACACACACACACACAACTCCACAGACAGACAGACACACACACAACGTGTACACAAAGACCGGTGAAAGTGTCCGGTCCGATTCGTCTGCGGGGAAAACCTAAACGCGGCCTCTCACTATTTTAGAAACGAAAGGAGAATAAAGCGATCTGCGTACCGGCGTCTCTGTCCTGGCTGCCGTTCGCCAGCGAGCCAGAGAGCAGAGCGAAGGGGGGGGGAGAGGAGAGAGGGGAGAGGGGAGAGGGGAGGGGGGGCGTGTTGGTTGTCGTCTGACAGCCATGCAGATGGGTATTGATCCCGGCCCGTGTTCATCCCGACGGACTGTCAAACACGCGAGGGCGTCTCAGTCAACAACTCGCCGAGGGCCCGGCGCGCGAGACGCCGCGCTTTTTAATCGCCGCCGTCCGCGCGCTCCGCGCCGCCGGAACGCTCCTGATCCTTTCCCACGATGCCGCAGCCCCGAAATCCCACCCGCCGCTGTGCGCGTTTAAGTCTTTTCAGACATTGCTAGTTCAGTTAGCGCCGTTCCTTCGGATCTCGGAGGGAGGCAGCCGGCCGTACGACCGACCCGAGCGCCGGTAGCCTCTGTGTCGACACGACTGCGGCTTTTGGGCGAACGTGGGACGCCGCGTCCATGTTGGGAAAATGAATAATCCGCAACTGAAGTGTGTGTGGCGTCTCCAAGGACGGGCCATTACTGGACATTACCTGTGGGTTTGTTGTCAGTTTGTACATATTTGTTCATGTAAACGTATGTATATATGAAAATAAAATATAAAAACGTCCAGTGCAGCTGAACATGCAAATTTGAAGGCAGCAAGCCAAATATTCAATACTTCTACTTCCGTACATATCTATAGAGAAAGGTCTGTCCGAGAAAACAGCAAATGTTAAAACCAAAAAGTATTTGGAGCTGTTTATAAATATCACTCATGCAAAACTGGAGAGCACTGAAACCTATTTCTTGTGACCAATTTTCCTCTGCTAGCACTGCTTCAACTATGCTATGCGCTATCAGAGAACAGGAGTTAAGGTGAAATGGCTGAGAAAATAAAATTTCTATTTCAAAATAAGAAAGTGTACGGTACTGTATGCTGTACGTATGTGGTGCAATCCCACAGTACTAAATGTTATCCAGGAAAACCTAAATAAAACCTACCAACAACTCTTGAGATTTGTGCCAGAGTTTGGTTGTGATTGGACACGGGGGCTAGCAGTAAAGAGGCAGGGCGGGGAGGCGTCGCGGGAGCCCCGCCCCTCATCCCCGTCTTCCCGCCGCCCTCCCGGGCCCGTTTCGGGGGTTCGGGGCGCCCCGGTGTGGGGGGACGCTGGCACGGCCGGGGCCCGGCGGTTCCGTATACAGACATCATAATGGAAATGAGATGCCAGGCACTTCCTTCCATGCTACATTACGCCCAGGCACCCCGGCTAATAAATCTTTTGGGCTAATGCATTCCAGATGGAAGCCGCGTCTCTGCGGTTTAACCTTCCTAAACCCTTCCAAAAAATTCCTCCCACCGCCGGCTCCCCTCCCCCCCCCCGACTTGAATCCGCCCGTGATTGAAACGGCATCCATAACCCTTGACAGTTGCGTAATATCATTACCGTTGGGTTATTGTCTGCGGGGGGCGCCGGCGTATACTTTAACAGGAACGCGCGGCCTCTTGACAGGTCCCTGGGTGGGTGTGTGTGGGTGGGTGGTAGAGTGTGGGTGGACTGGGGGAGTCGGAGGGGCTGTCATTGCAGGTGAGACGTCTTTGTCCGTGTCACGGCTGACTGACGCTCGCGCCGCTCGTGACCCCCCCCCCCCCCCCGGATATTTACACCGCGTTATTTCCGTTTAGCTTCCTCTCCGGGAACTGGGGCTTCGATGTCCTGGGCGTGTGAAAGCGAACGTGCCGCAGGAGGGGACGGGAGCGGCCCGTTTCCTTTTCTGACCCGTGCAAAACGTAATAAATTACATATTTATAAATGTTATATTTCTTCCCTTGGACACCTACACTGAAAGCTGTTCCTAGAGGAGCCTTGCTTTAAATTAGCTACTTTCTTCAGGAGTATATTTCCATCTATAACAGAATATCCCCACTGATGAATGTTGCTGAGATGTGTTTTTGTATAGGGGATCTGAGGACTGGATAATAGACCCCGGCAGTAAGGGTTGCAGAAGTGTGAATTGAAGACCCTCCACCATTGTGCACACCAGGGCAGCTTGTCAGAGGGATTCAATCTGCAGGAGATGAGAGAAGTGATGTCATCTTCTGAGGAAGATGAGGAGCCTATCATGTCCACCTGAGTGTGCACCATCAGGAGACATCCATCTGTGATCTGGACCCACCGTGTGTGTGTGTGACTGTGACTGTGAATGTGTGTGTGTGTGTGTTGTAGGATCCCCATCTGTAACTCAAAATATTATGTGGGTGCTGAAATACTATAAATCATAAAAAGCAAAAAATACATAATTAAATAAACAACAAAAAAATAAATAAAACTTTTGCACGCTGACAGACATTTCCTGCTTTGCAGAAGAATATTTTTTTAAACCATGCCAATCACTCTTATTACTTGATGTTATTGAATACATAATTCAATTAAATATGCACATATGTAATCAGAACGGTCTGTGAGTACGTGTGCAGTGTTTTCATGCAGATAAATGTGTTTGCGGGAGAGTGCAAAGGGGTAATGAACGTGTTTGTTCATTACCCCCTTTGGTAATGAACTTGTTAGGGTTGTTTGGCTTGGAAAATCCTCGACGTAGCTACATAGACAAGGCCCTCTAAACATTAAATTCCCAAATTCTGATGTCATCTGTGAAAAGCAAAATACACAACAGCTGTATGCCACACACACATAACACTAATGCCTTCTCTACTTGTACTCCTCTCTTAGATGACTGAAATCTGTAAGAATGCGCTTCACTTTAAATCGTCTCTGAAAATCAATTTCTGGCGATACCTGACAGTATATTTATAGGGGCAGTACTTCAAAATCTAATCACAGTTAGTTTGCTTAAATAATTGGATCAAAAAGCAATTTCAAAGCAGTAGATTTCCCAGGTTTATGAAGACAACAAGAACCGCAGGAAGGCGGCGGCGTTGGAAGCCGTCGTCTGGCTCGGTTCAGCGAGGTGGCGGGATTTCGGATTTCTCCCCCGATTCTCATTCGCGCTTAATGTGATAATGAAATTCACGTCCCTTAATCGGCCGCCTTCAATTATTCATGGTGACTACGCTGTCCGCTAATGTCATCTAGGGGGGTGCGGGGGGTGGGGGATGGGGACTAAAGATCTTCAAAAGGGACACACCTGGTCACCTTTTCCCAGGAAAATATTTCCCCGGTCAGGTGCGACGGGCTCCTGACGTGAGGTTCACCTTTTTCCCGCAGGTTTCGACCCCTTGGGGGGGTCCCTGTGGTGGCCCGCGTTCTCTTCCGCGGGCGCGCGGCCGACCCCTCTCTGACCCTCCCCAACCTCGCCCCTCCCCCCCTCAGAGCCAGGCCCACGATCGTCTCTACTTCCGCTTCCTGCTTTCCCCGTTCCGCCTCATCGGCGAAAAAAAATTGCTCCGTAAACACAAACCTAGGTGAAACGGGGGGGAGAAAAAACAAAAAAACCAGGTGGCGTCTCGGCGAAACAAAACGAAGAGGGGCGAAGAAAGCCCCGCTCCGTGGCCACCTGGACGGTGCGCGGAGGCCGGCGCACCTCGAACGCGCGCTGGAACCGCTCCCGCGCGGGTCGGACCGCCCCCTCGCTTTCCCGGGTCGACCGAACCCGCGTGGAGACGAGATCAGAGAGTCCGTCTTTAGAGAAGCTTTCGGAGAGAGACTTCCCTTTGAAACTGCACGTATGGTCTGTTTAAGTGTCAGCAGAAACAGGAAGGCCCGGCGGAGGGAAGGAGCCGTCTGTGTGTCTGCTGGGACAGGTGGGAGAGAGCAGAGCGGCGCGTCGGAGGATTTCGCCTGAACCGCCAGTAGAGGGCCCCTTGTCAATGCTAACGGAGAAGAATCAGGAAACAGACTCCGACAACAGGAAAAGAACAAACCACTTCTGCTCGCCGCGTAACTTCATCTGCCCGCATCTCTCAGCAACAATTTATTGTTATTATCATTACCGACATTATAACCATCGTCGGGGTCGTTCCGCACGGAATCCATAAAATACAGCCGCTTTCCACTGTTCCGGGGACAGAATTAGTCAGGGCAGACAGCGAATGTCTTCATTCCTTAATCAAACAGAAGTGCGAGTTGTGAACCGTGTCACTTTAAAGATTATAAATGTTGCGGAGAAAATAAGGATCTTAAAAATGGGTTTAGTTTTTGGCAGGAAACAAGGTGAGCTTTTCCATTTTCGTTTTCAAATAAGTTGCAGCCTTACTTCCTGTCTACATGTCCTCAAAATGTCATGCTTTTTTTGCAGACAAAGCATAGCTTTGAATATAGAGTTGTAGGAACTATTTGGTATTACACAGTGGTTATGAAGATGTACAAATCATACAGGAACTGTACAGTACTCCAGTGGTACACAGTGGCACAAGTATCCTGCAGTCACATGCAACTCGTTAATGCTTAGAGAAGGCCTTAATACATAAGAATGAACTAATACTTAAAAACATTATTTTATAGAATATTTAAGAACTATACATATATATATCACTACCCCATGAAAACTACTAGGTTTATAAAGTCTCAACAGTATATATGAACATACATTTAAAATTCTACTGAGCTGAAAATTTGGTCTAATATTGTATATATAGCTTTAGCTTTTTCATAACCATTTTGTGACATTAATCCATGATGCTGCATTGATTCCACGTTCATGCTCATTTCATTCTGATTTTTCAAATTCAACTGCAACTGTAAACAAAACTATGTTTATTTAAGTGATGTAGCAGAACTGCTGGAGCAGTCTTGTTTTATTTATTTATCTTCAGCCTGACGAGCATTAGGGATGAAGTGGATCCAAAACTAAGTTAATGATCTGAGACCCCAGAGCCACAACAGAGAAAACCAATAGTTCTAATGATACTGAAAATACTCAATCAAATATTATTTACCCCCAAAAAAAAAATACTTCTTACACTTTATATCCCAAAACTACTGACAACAAAATAAAGCAGAGGCTAGGGCTATATCATCAAAAATGACTAAATCAAATGCAAAAAAGCACACCACAAGCCCTTAAATATGAAAAATTACACTTTGATCTCTTATTAACGGGAAACTATGAAATGTATACCATAAATTAAAAACATGAACCCTTCTCACCAAAAGATAAAATTATTTGGAATTTTAATGTTCCAATCAAAAGAGGTGAGCATCATTTAAAATTAAGTGCAAGTGACAGTATCCTAGCTTGCAAATGTTACACACTGTTATCGTTACCATCATTGCAATTTTTATTACGCAATAACACTAAAATGTGTAAATTATAATCAGTGATTTGCTGAATTTCAATAGGAATACTCCGTTTATAAAAGAAAACATAAAAGTCTACTAGAAACAAATGAACACTAGCCGTCCTATTAATTCTGTGGACTTAGTCCAGAGTTCAAGAATATGCCTACAGGAGTGCTAGTGCGTTCTCTCCAGCAGAATAAAGGCATACCACCACTGCTTCACAACGTGCAGTAACACTGGATTGTGTAGATTTCACCCCACAGAGTTAAGCAGGGCTAGACATATTAAAACGGCATCGCTTCATGTCTAATAATGAATGCATTTGCCATAATAGCAAAATGCAGGTTCAAAACTCATGTAAAAAAGGTGAGAAGCGTAAGAAGCTTATTCTGACCAATGTGCTACTCTGCAAGGGCCACCATGGCAGTGGCCTTTCCTTGTCAAATGATCAAAATGACAATATATTTATCAAACAAATACGAAATATTTTTACGCGCTGAAACAGAGTGACGAACTGAGACGCTCTTTGTTTAAAAAGCGCAGTATTTTTATTTTAAAAAAGGGAAGCCGTTCGCCTGGAACTCGCGCACACGCAAACCGCTATGTCACGCGGCAGCACTAAGCATGCAAATTCAGTGAGCCGCCGCTCACCTCACGCCAATTAAACGCTTCTGCTTAAGAGAACATCCCATAATCGCTCCGATCGCACCATTTAGCGCTGTTTCAACGGCATGCATTCTGACGTTTCAAATATTTAATTATAAAGGAGTTGTGCTGTTTAATGGAATATATACTTTAGAAATTATTTTTTACATTTAAAAAAAAAAAAAAGATTTTTGTGTTTTTATATGTTTTTTGGAGAACCTACATTTTCCATCAAAAAGGCAGCGCATTTTTTATGCATAGTCAGTTGGACGATTTTCATGACATCGCTCATGAGGGTTTATGAGAGCAATTTACCAATTTTATGAGATTGTACCCATAGACATCGGAAGCCTACCAAGAAGCCATTTCAAATTTTTATTCATTCATTTTTTAATTCGCTAAAAAAATCCTTCAGTCGACGACTTAATAAAACTGTAATGAAGATTCAGTGGGCCTTTCATAAACATATGGCCTATTATTGTTTTGGTCATTTTTGGCAACCTCTACTGCCTCTGGATATGCAATGGGTGTCAAGTATTTACAAGAGAAGAAGAATATCTGTATTATCTCTCCAGACTACTTGACACATGCAAATTGAATACTTTCCACCAGTTGGAAGCAAATAAGTTGTGGCAGTGCAGCATAACGGTTAGCGTATTGGGCTTGTACCCCCACGGATGCAGGCTTAACTCTCTCAAGGTGCAGCACTGCAGCAGTACCCTTGCTGCAAAGCACTCGACCTGAATCGCTTCCGGATATATCCAGAACTTACCGTGTAAGTTGGTACATGTAAACTAGCTAAAATGCAAAAATAACGTATAAAAAAAGCAAGCGAACCAACGCCGCGACGCAGAAACAAGCCGCGCGTGACGAAACCTTTGGGTGCGCTTTATTTGTCTCGCGCCACAGCGAACACGCCCCCCCCCCCCCCCCTTTTGGCTGCACGCGCGCCTCTTACAGTACCCGCCCGCCCGGGCGGCCATCTGAATTCCAGGGGTGTAAACAGGAGGCCGTGACTGTCGGTTTGTCGTATCCCGCCTGACGTTTCGGCCCCCCCCCCCCCGCGTTGCCTCAGATCTTTTATTCTCCTCATGAATCTTTTAGGGTACCCATCTGCGCGCCGCCGCCCCGGCCCGCTCTGTCCTCGGGTGCGCTCCGCTCTTTTGGCTAACCAACCAGCCCATATGTCGCCTTTATGGATTTCCCAGGACCGCGCCGACGCCCGCTTTAAAACCGCGGGGGGGCGGGGGGGGGGTTAGGGGGTGGGGGGGCGATGAGAGAAAGCAGGTGGGGGTAAGGGAAGGGGGGAAGAGTGTGGGGGGAAGGGGGTCGGAGAGAGAGAGAGAGAGCTGTAAAGAGCAGCGGCGTACAGTTAGGACGTCTCTTTCGCCCCGGCCCGGGGGGAGATTATGATTCCGGGGCGACGCGCGGCATTTGTCTTCATTTCGCCTAACTGTCCTCATGCGTTATTATTAGTGGCTGTCAGGGCTGAGGGAGAGGCGGGAAGCGCCGAGCGCGGAGGGGGAAAGGGGGTGGGGGGGTGGGGGGTGGATTTGGGGCACGACGAATCGGCTCCCCTGACCGGAAATCCACCCGGGGACGGGACGTCCGACGCCCCGCTCGTCCCGCCGGGCTTCGCCGAAGCGACCGCCGGGCTTCGCGGCTATAGCTGAGCCGCGCGGCTAGCCTGCGGCTAAAGCTGCGCGCGTTTCGCCCGTGCGGTAACCCGTCCGCCGCAGGAGGCGGAGGCGGCGGCGGGGCTCGGTGTACCCACAGCGGGTCGGCTCTGCGTGGGGGCGCGGGGTGGCGTCCTGTTTTCCCGAGGAGGTCCTGTTCGACCTTTGCACGCGCGACCTTGTGAGGGCGGGACCCGCTGGGCCGCACCGTGCCGCGCCCGCTGCCGGGTGGGGGGGCGGGGGGGGTTGTGTCAGGACCGCGCGCGACCGAGCGGGGGGTTGCCGCAGCAACATCCCGATAAACAGCCCCGCCGCTCAGACGCGAGGGCGGCATTGATCCTCCAGTCAATCAGCTGACCGGCCCCGGTAAAATCTCCCAGCGTGCCCCGCTTTCAAACACCAAACGGGCGCTCGCCGCTTTCAGCAGCGTCACAATACCTGGTCGGAAATGTCGCCGGAGAGGAGTAATTACATAGCGGGACGGCCGCCCTTCGGAGAAAGGGACCGTTGTCTGGGAAAGGTGTCCGTCGCCCGCCCCGAAAATCGTTAAAAAAAGAACACGTTAAAAACAAATGAATAAAACATTGAGCAGCCTGTATTTAACATCCACCCAAAAGTGGCGTCGCTGCCGGGCTCGGGGGGGGGGTCCCAGGGCACAGTTTAGAAAGCCTATTTACGGAAAAAAAGTGCTTAAAAGCTGGGGTGCACCCGGGGTTCCTCCGGCACATAAAACGCATTAATTCAATTAAAACGGTCCGTTTCGGTGGCGCGAGCAGCGGGGGCCCGCGGTTTTCCTGTGAAGGCGGGCCGCGGTGAGCGCCGGTTTACTGTTCCTGGATGACGGATCCAGAGCGCAGTAAAACAGCGCCGAGCAGGAGGAAGGCGCCGGGGTTAAGACGCACTGACAGGATTTAAAAGCAGACTTAACCGCTTCCGGTCCAGCGGTTCGAACGAGAAGACCGAGACCACGCCGTTTCAAATGACCGCGATCCCTCATCGTTCAAGGATTTCGAGCGCGTTGTTCTTTATACGGAAACAAACAAAGAAGAATCTCTTAAAAAATGTTGCAAGCTCAAAAATTATCGTTTCATTTTTTCGGGTGTTACTGCGCCTGTGTCTTATCCAGTCCCTTAATAAGATTTTAATTGAATATTATTAGTACGATTAGATAAATTTGTGTGTGCATGTCTGCGTCGTATGTCAGTGGATAACCTACCCAAAACACTGATTTCACGGACATGCTCGGTATTTAAAAGTGGCTAAGATTGCATCACTACACCACGCAATTATATCGTATCAAGGACATCGGTGCATTAATGTGCTGCAGGGGTATACAGTATAAAAGTTGAGCGAAGCAGCAGTTGATAAGCCATGTTCACTAAAATGCAGTTCTACAGCAGCGGCATTGCAGCCGTACCGATGAATCGCTTAGGGGTCCTACGGCACTGGACGAAGACTGGATACAAGACTGGACACTGCAACGCAATAGAGCTGTTTGAATCGGTTCGGTTCTGTTGTGTTGAGCGGGCGTCTTGCAACTACATACAAATAATTTATTTGACGCGTGTGGGGGGAAAAAACATAGTCAAATTTAAAAGCGTGAACTGTGGTACACAGCCGCTTGACGTCATCCCGCTGGAGCAAGGCTGTGAATCTGAGAAACTAGCCAGGGACTGGCATCGGCAGAGGGATTCGGGGAAAAAAACAAACAGAGTGCAAAAACCGCTCTACGCAAAGTGCACAAATTGTCAAAGCTTCTGCGGCGAGCCAGCCTGTGTTCCCGTGCTTTCGATGCGACTGCAGCAGGGGTAAAATGAGCGCGAGAGGAAAAACCAAGGCGTCTCAGAAAAGCCTGGCATTTAAAAAAAAAAAAAAGTTCACACAAATATGAGGGATGCTTCCTTTAAACACCCCTGAGATTATAAAACTCAACACAAAACTATGCAGAACTCAAGGGTAATCTGTGAAACAGCACGTTTGTGCGCAGAAACCAGATTTAGCTACAAGCTCATTTTCATCGACGGTGCCTGGGCAGTCGCCAATAGGAACGCATAGATTAAACAAAAAGATCCCACGGGCAGTACATAACCTATCCAATACACACTCAATTACAGCAAATAAAGATGTGCAGCTACACACCAGACATGACCGACTTTATAGCACACACTGGGTTATACACCACAACACTACTACTTCTGTTTGTAGCGCTATATAAATAAAGGTTTATTTTTTTATTATATTACAAAGCCAATAATAAATTAAAGACCTGGAACCACCAAATTTCACAAAGCAAAAAAAAAAAAAAACTAAACTAAACAAAAAAAAAAAAAACCTATAAATGCGGGTTCAGTGTGAGGGCTGTTGTGTAGACGCGAGAGGACGGGGGGATTGCGATTAGTCATAAAACGAAACGGTGAACTCTAGCCCAGCGTTAGCGCTAAAGGAGAGAGCGCGCGCTGCAGCTCACTGCCTTCCCCGGCAAGCATCGAGCGAGGAGTTCCATTAAAGGTGGCCGAAACCGCAGTTCAGTGACTCTAAATTAAACGCTGACATTCCACATTTAGAAGACGCTCTAAAGCCAAGCAGAGCCGTCTCGCTGAAGCTGGCGCTGCTTCTGTTAATACGGCGTTTGAATTACGGACTCGTTTAATAGCGGGAGAGCTCATTTATGTAAAAAAAAAAAAATTAAATGTAAATGTCGACCAAACATCTCTGAACTGTCTGATCGTCTAAAAATACCTGAGCTAATGACCTACGCGCAATATCTTTGAAACCGATAAGATTTACGGGAATGCTTTTTTCTTTTGTTTGTATAAGGAAGGCAGTTTGTTATTTAACTGAAACAATAGAAACAACAGAAAAAATACAGCCTTTAAGAGCAGCCTGTGTCAAAACAAGCATGATTCTAGCGTCAGCTGTGACGAGCCGGCAAGACTGCCACCCACTAGCATGGCTCAAATCTGATAACAGATGGTGGGGCTCACCCATACACTGAAACCACAACAGGGTGATCCAATTCATCAGCCTCCAATATAGGTTCTAATAACACAACGCTTCACAGGTAAGTGCAAGCTCAGTCCATTAACCCTCCCTATCTATAGGGCATCTATCTGAGGTGGTGCTTTAACAGTGTACCAAATTACTTGTTTTTATCATTTTAAAAAAATCACTAATATATCACAAAAGCCTTTGTTATAGAATGTCCAACAACTTTCACACTTTTGTAAAGTGCTTATATGTCAAGTCCTCATGAAGCAATGGGCAAAAGTAATGGGAGCTTTTCCAGCAACCCAGTCAAGGCATATGGCAATGATCACAACTAAGTGGTACTACAATAATGAATGGAATTTCCATTTTGGATTAAAAATAATTCGCTTATCACAGAGGTCTTAAAATAGCTACTTCTAACAAGGAACTTTTCTCCCCTCAATGACCTAATAAGGTTTGCCATCTTAGATTTCCCACTATTTTTAAAATAATGTAAAATAATGTAAAGTCAAGAATGAAACATGGGGTTGGGGTTACATTTTTTGCGGTAAAAATGTCCATGCAATGTAGTGCACAGCCTCCAGTTATGAAGTCTTCAAGCAAAATTCAAAATTTATCATGTTAGATCCCTGCGAATTTGAGTATTCGCTCCGCGCTAATTTCTGAAGCAAAATTTTATGGGTATTACCATTGACCTTCAAGGCATTAATCAGATGGTGATTGAATGGCAACCATAAAAGCTTGCAGTATCTAGCTCAACAGGCCTGGAGCTGCTGGATAAAATGACTGGGAAAGCAAGGAGAAATGAAAAAGATGGAGGGGAAAAACCCTGAGAGACGCTTTTTGGGGATGTCTGTGTTTCCTCATCACGCGCCCCAGGAGTGCAGAGGATTCTGGGATGCATGCCGCTGCCTGAGCCCAGCCAAATAAGCGCTGAAAGGAGTTAGCGAACCTGTTTCATTTGATCCAACGCAATATTTCATTCACAAAAGAGCCAGGAAAGGGTGGTGGCGCTAGTTAGGAAAGCTGGCCTTCCATCAGTACGTTGCAGGTTCACATCCCAGAAAGGGCTCCCGCTGTTGCATAACAGATCACGGCACTCAACCTAAAAGCATCGGTTAACAAGCCAGCAGTGCAAACCGACAATATTTCAGTTGCTGTAAGTTGTTGAAGCCACTGTGGGAAAAGACATCCGCTTAACGATAATTAATAACGAAAAAGGATCGATGACAGCGCTTTCTGCAGAGCACAATACATAATGGCCGTCCTCCCTGGCTGCCAGTCAAAAAAAAAAAAAGAAAAAAAATGCATATGTGCCTTTTGGGTAAAAAATGTGTTTCAGAATTTCAAAAGACAAAGACCAAAAAGCCATTCCATTTGATCAGCTGCAGTTGGTATCTATAATTCATGGAGATATTTCATACGGTTAGACACTTTGAAGGCTGAGGCCGATTATATGAAAGCGAGCATATAACCAAAAAACAAAGGAGAGGAAAGGGAGCGGGGGGGGGCTGTATCGATTGGTTTTGTTCTCTTGATCAGGTGTAAACTTCATTGAGATGTAGCGAACGGCCCCCGCAGTTTGTTGTTTTTATCGCGTGGTCCGCGCGTTCTTTTAACAAGTCCCCGGACCCCATCGAGACAGACTCAATTCCATTAACCCAGGATTGACAGCGTTTCACGACCCATAAATACTTTACTGTGGGCCCTCGGTGGCCCCTGCACCACAAATATAAACCCTCCAGCCTCGGAGGGGGGCACTGGGTGCCTGGGTCTGTCTGTGATTGTCTGGGTGTGAGAGCAAGTGTGCACGCAAGTGTGTGTGTGTGTGTATGCGTGTGACAGAGTGAGTGAGAGTGAGAGTGAGGAAGAGAGAGAGAGAGAGAAAGCATGTAAAAGTAGAGAATGTGTACTGCATATGGGTGCAGACGTGTGTCTGTGTATGTATGTGCGTGTGCGTATGCATGAGTGCGTATGTGTGTGCGTATGTGTGCGTGTGTCCATGTACGTATGAGCGTGTGCATTTGCATGACTGCGTGTGCGTGCGTGCGTGTGTGCACGCGCGTATATGCATGTGCACGTGTGTGTGTGTATGTGTGTGTGTGCGCGTATGCACGTGCACGTGTGTGCGCTCGTGAGTGTGTGTGCGCGTACGCATGCGTGCGTGTGTGTGTGCGCATATGCATGTGCACGTGTGTGTGTGTGTGTGTGTGTGCAGGGTGGGAGGCAGCAGTAGGCTCGGTCCCCCCAGCGCTGAAGGTAATAAAGTCTGTTTAACAATCGAAAGCTAATTGTCACAGCAGGGGAAAACTGGAAAAGCTAACGACCACCCTGTGAGATCTCAGTGCAGACTCGCCCCGGCTACGCTAACAACGCCTCACATCACACGTCCTCTTTTCCACACTTTGCAATGCGTACTTATTAAGGAGTAACAGACTGCATAAATATTTTAAAAGCTTATGGGAAAAGAAATGTAAAGAATTACATGGGGGTAAGGTGTCATTGACTCTGCACTACAGAGAGCAGCTTCAGTTAAGATCCAGCTGTGTTGAGCTGTTCCAAATCCTCGAAAAATATTATTAACCTTTTAAACTGCTATTATTACATTATTCCCTTCATAATTAGCATTGCTACCACTGCTGAGGTTCATATCCTCGATGGCTTAGAATGTCAGTAAATCTGCAACCTTTTGGTCACAAGCCCAACTCCTTAATGTTACGCCACACTGGCACACTGCAAAATATATCATATATTGTAGTATCATTTAAAATATATTATTATTATTATTGATAATAATAATAATAATAATAACAATATTTTGTTCTGTAGCTCAAGTCAGTCTCCCAGAAATATTGGGAAATATTCTGACAGTCCAATAAGCGTATGTATGATAACAATATGCATAGGCATTGATTGGAAGTATGTTAGTGATCAGTTGCTGCCAGTTCGCCCCCTCCCACTCCCCCTCCCGCTCCCCCTCCCATAAGAGCAGGTGACAGAAACCATAAAAAGTCCCCCGCTTAGTGTCTCTTTTACATTAGAACCACTTATTAATCCACATGCTCCCGAGTCATAATGAAATTATTCAAGAGGATCAAATTCCTTAGTCGCAACACAATGAGGAACAGCGAAATGAGAGGATTAATTTCCACAGGCGGATTTGCGCTCTGTGTTTGGAGATCGAGGTTAACATTTCCCCGTCATTAGAAAGTCAGACGTTCGCTTAAGACCGCTTCGCCAGCCCCCCGCTCTCCGCGTCGCAGCCGAACTATTCTGAGTATTCCTACCGGTTACAGCCGGGGAAGGGAAATACGACACCAAACGTTTTTTTTTTTTTTTTTTAGCATTGTATTGTATTGTCCTTTCATTTGTAATTTTCTTTTTTTTCCTCCCCCCTCCGCCCACTTCTGTCGTTCTTGTTTTCGGGTCCTGCCGGCCGTGTGCGCGCGTGGGCTAGGAACGCGATAGGAGAACGTGGGAGTCCAAATTAGATTTTTACTCCGAGCGGAGCGTGTTCTGGGGGAACAGTTGAAACACCGGGCCCGCTCGGTAACGCTTCTCTCCTACATCGCCAGGGTGCCAGCAGATCAATTATTTATATTACAGCGCCACTGGCGCCAAATACCATATGGACACACACGAACGCGAACTGAACACAAGCAGGAAACGTACGTACCGCGAAAGAGAAGACACAAAATACAAAAGTCTTATCAAAGAACAACGCAGTTATCAATTAAAACCGTTTTTAAAAATCTGTCACATGGTTAGCCGGACACGAGAAAGAGTTGAAGTACAGAAGGGAAGTGTATTTGTAGACGGTGGTTAATAAGTTCTGGCCAGGTTTGCGCGTTGGGCGAGGGGTTTTACGCGGACGCGTTCGCGCTCTTCCTTCCTCCGCGCGGCGAGGGGCTCGCGCGCGCGGAGAGGGGGCCAGGAGTCGGGGAGACGGCGCTCTTTTGGGAAGGCCCCCCCCCCCTATCCCCCCGACCCCCCCGCGGTCGGCAGAGAGAGAGAGGGAGAGAGAGAGAGAGAGAGAGAGCCTCTTTTAAATTCTGCAGGTATTTCAAGGTTGTTATCTATTTCAGATCAACAGCGCGGGTCAGAGTTCAGGGCCGGCAGAATTTCCCAACCCTCGGAAGGCCGGTGATTGACAGCAATCAGCATCTCCACGGCGTCACTCGGGGAACAAAGTGAGGGTCAAGACAGCGGGCGATTTCATCTGTCATTTTTAATTATCCAAATGATATTCACAGACAAAACCTTTCCCATCCATCAGGGCATCGCATTACCATAGACAATGTTTGTTTAAAGACCGGCCTATAAAATCAAACAATTATGAATGCAGACAAGCCTTGCTATTGACTGCATAAATAATAAGGAAAAGGCGGATTTTTACCCCCTCCCCTCCCCCCCCCCACCCCCAAATTCCCATTGCTAATGAATCGGAGGGGCTGGGAGGAAGTGGGGATTCGATAATAAGAATGCCGAGACTAATGTTGCTTATTGACTTCCACCTCAACCCCCACTTCTCACCCACCTAACCTAACCCTCCCTCCCCCCCCTCTCCCCCCAACAGCCCCCTCCTCAGCCCATTAAAGATTTCAAAGTGACATCGGGCCCTGCTGGGCCTCAGTACAAGGTGAACGGAAACCCTCAGTGGCGCGTTAATAGACGCACGTAATCGCCTACATTTCCGAGCGTTCGACAGAAAAGTTTAAACCCGCCGAAGCTATCCTTCACACGCGCTCTTAAGCCACTTAGCATGCGGTCATTCACCTGGGATTAAACGGTTCTCCTGTTATCTATGAACGGCGACCGGCGCTGGTCTGGCCCGGTCGGCTCCCGTTCGAAAAGGAGCGGTCGTGTCTGTGCTCTTGGCGGTGCTGAGAGAGGCGCGGTCTGAAGGTGGAGCTGCCGATCCGTCTCTCAGCTCCGGTTAAGCAGGGCCCGTGGGCCGCAGCACCTCCTGCGTCTGTTTAACATTCACAGCTAAAGCTGAGGTGACACTGGCCCCGGTCTCATAGCTGTACATGTCTCACCTGTGCTCACCTGACACCTGCAGCACAGTCAACACTGTACCAAGACCCCACCTGCACACACCTGACACCTGCAGCACAGTCAACACTGTACCAAGACCCCACCTGCACACACCTGACACCTGCAGCACAGTCAACACTGTACCAAGACCCCACCTGCACACACCAGAGGCTGCAGCACACTCAACACTGTACCAAGACCCCACCTGCACACACCTGACACCTGCAGCACAGTCAACACTGTACCAAGACCCCACCTGCACACACCTGACATGCAGCACAGTCAACACTGTACAAGACCCCACCTGCACACACACTGACACCTGCAGCACAGTAACACTGCACAAGACTCCCACCTGCCACCACCCTGACACCTCAGCACATCAACACTGTACTAGACCCACTGCACACACCAGAGGCTGCAGCACACTCAACACTGTACCAAGACCCCACCTGCACACACCTGACACCTGCAGCACAGTCAACACTGTACCAAGACCCCACCTGCACACACCTGACACCTGCAGCACAGTCAACACTGTACCAAGACCCCACCTGCACACACCTGACACCTGCAGCACAGTCAACACTGTACCAAGACCCCACCTGCACACACCTGACACCTGCAGCAGTCACCACTGCACAAGTATAATACAATATATCACTTGTACAATATCACACCGGTATTCTCATAGCACACGGTATACAGTCACACCTGTGCAATATCAAACCTGTACCCACGTAGCACATGGTGCACACTCACACCTATACAATATCACACTTGCAGCTACGTAGCACATGGTGCACACTCACACCTATACAATATCACACTTGCAGCTACGTAGCACATGGTACCAGGTTTAACAGAAAGCTGACACCTGCACTGAATGATGCTCGTCCCCAGCTCATCCCTACCCTTCACCCCAGCGCTCAGCACCCCTACGAGGGCCTACAGTACTTGGACATACAGTAAAGTGCAGATTTTGCACACATTCATTAATATGAAATCATACCTAAGGCAAAAATCAGGGCTCGGTGCAAAGGATGAGGTATCCTCATCATTTTAAAACCACTTAGAAGGTAACCTAATGCAGGCCCCAAGCTTATACCTGCTCTACAACAAGGGCTCTCCTATACCAGTCAGGTCTAGATCTGCAATCTGTGCTATAAGTGTACAGACCATTCTGGCATAAAGTATGGACACTAAACTAACAGTATACTCACTGGCAGTCAAAAGCCATAGCAGAGCACCACATGACTGCACTTCTAAAAAGATGTTTCTAGATCACCAAGCTCCCCAATCACTCAATCCACATGCCCCGCATGACATCTTACATTTCAATGCATTCCACACAAACCCAAAAAAATATTAGGCTCTACTTATTTTAGCTCTATGAACTTATTTTTTTATGCCGTTTGTGCTTTTCTTTTAGTTTCCTATACAGTAATTGCATATTACTTATCAGATAGTAGATATTCAAGCATGACTCCTTTGGGCGACAACGTTACAAAGCACAAAATATAAATGAGATCTAATTCATTCTTTCAAAAGGAGAAAAAAAAAGCAGAAAAAGAGGGGGAAAAAAACAGTGCTAATTGGTGCAGATAATGTGTTTGCCGCTCAGAGTGTAAATCACAGTTTGAGCGGTAATTTTGCGCGGCTGCCATATTAAACATTAAATATGTATGCTCTTTAGAGGAAGTTCACGGGTAATCTCTTCCCATGTATCTTTCAGCCCCCTCGATCCGTGTTCCGCGTAGTTAAAAACGCGTCGTTGACTATCCCGTCATCGTACCCTTAGCGGAGTCGCGCGCCTACGGGCCGCTAACCGCACGGGCGCCGCGCTTTCCGACGAATGCACAAAACTAGCGCGGGAGCCGCTAATTGCGACGCCGCCGTTCGCTGATTAATGCGCTAATATCGACTGCAAACGGTTAGCCGCCGGTGTCCGGTAGCGCAAACGGACGGGGAAAAGGTCCCTAGGACCGCGAGCCTTTTCTCTGGCGGTTACGTACTGGCTCCGCCCGCACGCGGGTCCCAGTTCAGCCGGGACTGTTTTCGATCCACAGCAGAGCGGACGAACGCGCACTGTCCTGCTCCCGCCATGGGGCCGGCGAAGTGGACGAGAAGGCCACTTTTAACACTCCCGCCGCTCGGCCCGAATCCAGCCTGCTAGCAAAGGCTAGCTACGTGCAACAAAGGCACCATTTCTGCAGGGCGCGCATAGACCGGAACCGCGGAGTCCAAACGCGGGCCTCCGCGGGTTTGGAAAGGCCCGTCCGGACCCGGCCTCGAAAAAGCGTGACGGGACTGCCGGCTAGCTATCCGGCTGCAAAAAACGGCAAAGTTTCGGTTTCTTCTTTTCTGTTGTTTACGGATTTTTAAGCGTTGTTTTTTCCCCCTTTTCTTTTTTTTTTTTTCCCTCTCCTTCGAGATTTTCGCCAACTCTGTCTGGGCTCTGTCTGTGAAGGATATGTAAATCCCGCTCCTGTTATGTTGTGCAAGCTGGTGAACCATAGCGAGAAGGGTGCTGACATGTTTGCTTTCAACAGAAAATTAGTAAACAGGAGATAAACTAACAAGCGGGGGAGATAAGCAGCTCAGGAAGAGCAGAGCCAGCCTGCTGGAAGTCAGCGTACATCACACGAAAACAAAACTACACTCTCCCATTACTTTTGTACTGCCTCCATTACTTTGGTACTATCACGACACTTAACAAACCCAAAGGAGGCACATAAGAATACATTTGCAGTAGAAATAAAACTTTGAAATAATTGTATTTGAAAAATGATGCTATTTCTGCACCATGTTCTGGTCCAAAAGTATATTCAGGTGCTTTCCCCACATGCATGAGCCCAATATTTAAAAGCATGTAAATACTGAAACACTAAATCAGAAGGAATAATTGCACTTTGAAATATAAATTAAAAAAAACACTGTAAAATATATTTTCTTCTATTCTCCATCATGGAATATTCAGGAATAAATTGCCAGGTTCACTCCAGGAGCAAAATAAATAGAAACAGACACCTCAGACAGTGACTTACTATTGTCACTGCTTTCTGTACCTTTGCATATTATTTGTGTATATGCCAAGATGTAGAACACAAGAAAAGAATTTCTCATTTTTTGAGAAATATGAAGGTTGCCCTCTTACATGGTCTTGTGTTGGAACCTTTTAAGAAAAACTAAATCCAGCTAAAATTAAATTAGAATAACAAAATATTAAACAGATGTGCAGCCGCATTAGATGGATTGTATTTATTGTGCAGATATCAATCCCATATGCACATAGTGCCTACAATATATCATTCTAAAAAATCCAATACCATCACAGACCTGTCAGTACTTTGTTGGATCTATAAAGAAAAACTTTCAAAATAAAATTGAAACGAACATGAAAAATAACTAGAAAATTAACATTAAAGCAGCTTGCATGCTAATCTGCCATGAGTTATTACGCTGTTTCTTCTGAGCGATCATTTACTTATTCACACAAATTGTGTGCTGCCGTGAAGGTCGATTTAAATGCAATCCCCAAAGTCATAAAAAAGAACAAACTTTTTATTTGAAGCATTAACGGCATACATCACGGATATGCTGCCATTCGTATTCAGACGCGTCGTTAAATGACACGCTTAAAACGTCGGGGGTTTTCGCCGGCTACTTTTACGCGGCTAACGCAGCGAGCTAACGTCCCTGAGGCCGGACTGCGCTTCCACGAGCGTAACCTTGTTTCTCTCATTGAACAGACGCCGCGGACGGTGGCGAGGGGGTGAGACAGCCATGCTGGGAGAACAAATGTAGCCCCCGTGTCCTTTAGGTGGCAGGTCACATTCCGAGACGGTTTTTGTCCGCGGGGAATGGAAGCACAAAGGCCGCTTCCCAGATTTTCTAATTAATTTGTGATTTTATTGGTAGGAACAACGGATACAATGGGTGTCTGCCCCTTTGTGAATAGGGCCCCGCTGATTGACACCAAGGTCCTGCATCTGATTTTGAGTCCTGGGCTCCTTTGACTTTAGGAGCAGAAATATTACCCCCCTGAACACACACACACACACACACACGCACGCGTGTATGTACACACATACACACACATGCACGCACGCACGCACACACATCCACACACACGTAAGCACACACGCACGCACACACCTAACACACACGCACGCACACACATGCACGAATGCATACACGCATGAACACACATGCACACAAGCGCACACAAACACACACACACACACACACGCATGAACACATACACACACACACACACACACACACATACACACATACACATACACATGCACACACACACGCACCACCCCCCCCCCCCCCCAAAATTAACTTGTTACACTGTCTGCTGTGGGCTTCTGGAGCCATAATGGCGATTTCTGCGCACCCACAAATCAACCTGCGATTACACGTTGTGACAGCTGCACACAGACGGGCTCAAAGACTGCGCCGCGCTCCTCCTCTGATGTTATGCAAATGTAAACAGCTGTCATTTCTAACGCCGCCCGTCTCTTCGCTTTCCGTCGGCGCGAGGATCGAAGGTTGTTTCTTTTTTTTTTGTTTTTCTTTAAGAAGGCTTTTTGAAACGGAACCCCATTATCACACGAGAACGCATTCGCGCAGACACAACTAACGCACAAAAAAACCAACAAATGGGTGGTGGGGGGGGGAAAGTACAGCTACACACCACATAAATCAAGTCGTGATAAAAAGATTTTAGTGCAGGGACCCTGCGCACCTCAGCGTATCACCACTCGTTTGGAGTCCCGCACCCTCTGTGCAGCACAGCTGCCCACGGAAGACTGCCTCCTATTTTTGGCCCTGCGGGGTACCCGTAACTAAGGCCTTCCGTGCGCCTGCACGTGTCGCCTCCCGCTCGTCTTTAAAAGGGACAGCGTCGGATTCTTTACTAACGATCGCTTCTTCAGGAGTATTTTTGTGCATCCATCTGATGAGGCAAAGCGTATTAATCATCCGAGCACAACTTTCCGCCGATAAGTTGCCCGAAAAGAAATGGTGCCTTTTGTGAGGTGGAGAGACAGGGGGGGCGGGAGGTTAAAGGTCGGGGCGTGACAACGTCCCGGCCAGCCCCGTCGTCAATATTCCCCTGCGTGAGGCGAACCAGCCCGCCGCTCGTGATTACACTTCACCTCTTTACCGCAGTAAAGATGGAGGACGGCCCCCGCCTCCTCCCCCCTCCCCTCCCCTCCCCTCCCCTCAGTCCGGCTGTTTGCCCTTCATAAGCTGCTGAGCTTTTATTTGTCTTTTTTTTTTTTTGTAACAGTATCTCGGCACATCTAATTTATTTCATGCAAACTATTAGGCCCGGCTGATATAAATGCTATTATTTAGGTAGCGGCTGAGCCTCCCTCCCCCATCCCCCCCCCCCCCACCCCGTCTGCCAGAGGACGTCTCCCATTTCTGTTAATGACCTATTGCTGCTGTCGGATTCAATACAGCCCGGTGACTGTAGAAATGACAACGCTCAGCGGGAGACGACAAAAGCGGTCAACACCGGGAGCGCCGGGAGCCGTCGTCCCCGCCGCCACTCCGGCCGAGGGGGGGACCCGCGCACCGATTACCGCCGGCCGGGTAAGGGACGGGCGTGGGCAGCGGGGCTTCCCGGAGCGGGTGGGGGGTGGTGGGGGGGTGTACGAGGGGCGCCGAGTGAGCCCCTCTCCCATACGGAGGTGGGAGAGACGCGCGTGCAGAGAGCCCGGCTCCTCCCCCTCCCCCTCCTCCTCCTCCGGTTAACTCCTTCCCTCCCGGTGCGAGCCGTGGCTGCTCAACCACCCCCCCCGCGTGCCGTTTTTTCCCTCGCCGAGATTTAAATTCAGCAGTAAACCCCCCCCGGGCGCCCTCGTAAACAATTCTGTCGTCTGCGGCGCGGGAAGGGTGGGGGGGTTGGGGGGGGGGGGTGTGTGGAAGCGAAAGAGAGAGATAACTTTGCCGATTTGCCGCCGTGTTTTTTTTTTTTTTACGTTCCGTGGAATTTCCGTGGAAAGGATTGAAAAAAAAAAAGGGCTGTATCTCCCTCCACATTCCCCGAGACGGAGGCAGCTGCCGCCGGAGATGTTTTTGTTTGGAAGACAAAAAAAACCAAAAAAAAAAAAAACGCTTAATTGATTACCTTTGGCGACAAAAAAAAAAAAAACGCGTGGCAAATTTATTCGGCGCGTTTCGGGCTGAACAAAAGGGGGCTAGAGAAAGGGCTTTCTGTGCAGCCTCCCCCCAGGTCAGGAGGGGTCAGCGGAGTCAAAAGCGTCTGGGGAACAATGACGGCATCGGGGGCTCGGGACAGGACACAAAGCGCAGGCTCCGTCCCGCGCGTACGGGTCTGGGTTAACCCTCTCGTGCGCGGGACGGCGAAAGGACCGCCCCCCCCTCGCCGCCGCTGTCCTTTTTCCCCGGTCCCTGTATGGTTAGCAAACCTCGAATAACACCGGCCCGGGGTTTAAGGCATTCCGCAAGTACACTCCGTCTCCTTTGCGATTGCATGCTTTGACACATGGTTCAGGTTCGGAAGGGGAGCTGAATTATTTTTTTACTGCATGTATTGGGGTTCTTAAAATGAGCAGATGCTTGTATTGTGCACTGATGGAATAAGGTCTTTTTTTAAACAAAAATTAATTCATGCTCGGATTACGTGTTCAAAGTGTGCATTGAGTGTGTGTGTGTGTGTGTGTGTGTGCGCACAAGTGTGAGTAAATGTGTGTGTGAGTGTGTTTGTGCATGCTTGTGCACGTGAGGGGAGTTATGGCAGTTGCAAATGTTCCTGCCTCTAACTAAATTAAAGCATTGCGCATGTATTTTTTATGCATCCAAGGAGAAAAAGAGAATGTTGTCTTATTTCTTTTCATTTGGGATGAATCCCACAGCTCCCTGGCTGAAACCCCAGTGGAACAGTGAAGTGTGCGTGTGTGTGCACGTGTATGTCTGTGTCTGTCTGTCTGCGTGCACGTGTGTGTGTGTGCAAGCACAGGTGCCTGTGTATGTGTGTGTGTGTGTGTGTGTGTCTGCATGTGTCTGTCTGTCTGCGTGCACGTGTGTGTGTGTGTCTGTGTGCACGCCACCACGTGAGCGTGCATGTGTCTGTGAGTGTGTCTGTGTGCGTGTGCCCCTATGTGAGCATGTGTGTGTCTACGTGCGTGTGCCTGAGTGTGTCTGTGTGTGTACGCTCCTGTGTGAGTGTGCATGTGTCTGTGAGTGTGTCTGCATGCGTGTGCCCCTATGTGAGCATGTGTGTGTCTGTGAGTGTGTCTGCGTGCGTGTGCCCCTCTGTGAGCTTGTGTGTGTCTGTGTGAGTATGTGTGGTGCCGTGTGTGTGAGGTGAGAGTGTGCTGTGAGTGTGTCTGTCTGGCCTGTGAGAGTGTGTGTCTACGTGTCGTTGAGGGTCTGTGGTGTCTGTGGAGTGTGAGAGTGCGTGTCTGTGTGAGTGTGAGAGCGTGCGTGTCTGTGTGAGTGTGAGAGCGTGCGTGTCTGTGTGAGTGTGAGAGCGTGCGTGTCTGTGTAGTGTGAGAGCGTGCGTGTCTGTGTGAGTGTGCGTGTGTGTCTGTGAGTGTGAGAGCGTGCGTGTGTGTGTGAGTGTGAGAGTGTGCGTGTGTCTGTGAGTGTGAGAGTGTGCGTATCTGTGTGTGTGAGAGTGTGCGTGCCTGTGTGAGTGTGTCTGCGTGCGTGCTCCCCTATGCGAGCGTGTGTGTCTGTGTGAGTATGAGAGCGTGCGTGTCTCTGTGAGTGTGAGAGTGTGCGTATCTGTGTGTGTGAGAGTGTGCGTGCCTGTGTGAGTGTGTCTGCGTGCGTGCTCCCCTATGCGAGCGCGCGTGTCTGTGTGAGTATGAGAGCGTGCGTGTCTCTGTGAGTGTGAGAGTGTGCGTATCTGTGTGTGTGAGAGTGTGCGTGCCTGTGTGAGTGTGTCTGCGTGCGTGCTCCCCTATGCGAGCGTGTGTGTCTGTGTGAGTATGAGAGCGTGCGTGTCTCTGTGAGTGTGAGAGTGTGCGTATCTGTGTGTGTGAGAGTGTGCGTGCCTGTGTGAGTGTGTCTGCGTGCGTGTCCCCTATGCGAGCGTGCGTGTCTGTGTGAGTGTGAGAGGTGCAGTGTGTTCTGTGAGTGTGACGTGTGCGTATGCGTGTGTGGTGTGAGAGTGTGGTGCCTGTGTGAGTGTGTCTGTGTGTCGTGTCTCTGATGCAGTGCGCGCGTGTCTGTCTGTGAGTGTGAGAGTGTGCGTGTCTGTGAGTGTGAGAGTGTGCGTGTCTGTGAGTGTGAGAGCGTGCGTGTGCCTGTGTGAGTGTGTCTGCGTGCGTGCTCCCCTATGTGAGCGCGCGTGCATAAAGACAGCACAGGAAGCAGACGGAGTAATGAGCGCTGACTGAGCCCCTAAGTGCTCAGGTAGAGAGCAGAGAGGACAGCGTCGGCCTTCCTCTTTATTAAGCGCTATCAAACACGGTCTAATCTGTCTAAAATTAGCTGCTGAGCTCAACAAGTAATGACTGCCATGCATTCATTATTAGTTCATTTTCCCCAAATCAATCACCAGCCAAGCATGCTTTTTTTTTAAATGTCATCCTAAAACTTTTCACAATCAATTAAGCTGAAGATTAATGGGGACAATTTGCCGGGAACAAGTCCTTCCCGGAAAAGGCCACGCCTCGACAGAGTTTCGGCCTGGTATTGGTGTTAATTATAAATTTCCGCTTCCTTGTCAGACACTTAACCTGTTGCGAGGCGATTTTCACCTGTGGCGCGAGAGAACCCGGCGGAGGATTCTTTTTTTTTCCGTTTCTTTTTTAGCGCCGGTAGCCTCCGCGCGGCCGTTTCGTTTCCGCGGCGTCATTACCCGCGCCGTTCGGTCGGGGGGGAAGAGAGAAAGGAACTTGTTAACCGCGGCAGAACAGCTTGTCTCGCTCTCTCTCTCTAAAACCTGAAGATCTGGGGTAAACCCACAAAGGATGTCACTTCCAATTTCATACATGCTTATTGTAATGCAGAAACGGCAAATATGGCTGTCGTTCTGTTCTCCAGAGCCGTCGGGTATCCGTCACTGGGGGGAGTTTTCCCTCCCGCCTGCTTTTTTTCACTGCGTAAAAACCCACAGGGAAAGCCTCAGCGATATCAAAGTGGGGGATTCGAAAGCATCTGAATTAGTCCAAACAAAGGAGCAGAATTTTCAACACGCGTCTTTAAACTTTCACACAGTCCTTTTCAGACTTGTTAGAGAAAGGGAGAAATTCTTTTCTCTCTGCTTGGCTTTGTAAGTAAAATACACTGAATGCTTGAGAGACAAAGGAGATGGGTCCTTAAGGAAAAACCCTAGCAGGTTTGAAATTTTACCCTTTTCTGAATTTGAGACCTAGTGCGCGCAAGTACAAACTGAGCTCGTGTGTTGCTAAAAAAATGTTACCACAAAAATTCTCTATTCCTGGTCTGCAAAATGAGTGAGTTCCTCTAAATTAAACCTGGACCAATTCACCCCTTCAAAGTTTTGTTGGAAAAATATCAATTACATTTTTTTTTTTTTTAAATTGTCAGTCCAAAAGTCTTTTACCCTAGGTTAAAAAAAGACGGATGTGTGTTTATTTTTTCGGTTATAAAAGACTAAGTAGGCTAGTAGGCTACGCGCCTAGCAGGTCTGTCCAAACATATACTGCACACAGGTCAAGTTCTCAATGCCCTCACACCAAACAGCAAAATGGCTGAATTTGGATCTACTGCAAAGCAAAAAAAATTAAGAGGCTTTCTATCCAGACACACCCACCTCCGTAATTTCCTCTGGGTGCGTTTTATATTTTGGGTTTTTTAGGCAGAGAAAACAGTATCTGAAAATGTTCAAACTTTCTGGAACGGAATCAAAAACAGAAGTCTATATTTGCATATGATTGCTGCAGAGGCCACTTAACCGCATTGAATAATTTAACATTTTGTAATACAGAACATCAAAGGATGAAATGGCGACAAAAAGCTTTGAAACACAGACTGTAATGAGCTTGTCTCTCAGTAGCTGTAATGTGGCATATTTGGGGGGTGTGCGGGGCGATTATCAATGAGAATAATTTGAGCTATTACTGCTGGATCCGTGGTTACCATATGTCGTACAACTGCTTTCACACTCTGGTAAACAGCAATCATTTAAAACACATATAAGGCCCATAACTGTTTCAGCGAGTGAGCAAAGCACGTCTGCAATTGGCGGCGGGTTTCCACGCTCGCGGACGTTAACCCAAAGAATTGTGGGTAGGCCCACAGCGGAGTCAGGGAGGATGCTGGGGTGCCTGAGGTCTCTGCAGTCATTACTTTAAATAACACCCTCGGTGCGCCGTATAACACGGGCACAGGATACTGCACGCAATGGGGAAAAAAAGATCTGGGTCTCCTTACAGTACCTCCTAGTCTGAGCTAAATTCATTTAAAGACAGACAGATGATGAAGACTGACACAAGTCTAGCACCAAGAAGGAGGGGGAAGGGAAGGGGGCGGGGGAGGTCGCCCTACCTGCAAGATGTGGCTCCCTAGGTGTGGTTCAAAGATCTCGGAGGCCACCACGTTGGGACTCCTCCGACGCTGAGTCCCAATAGCTGCGGGAGAGGGGAAGAGAGCAGACAGGAATTAGACGTGCTCCGGCCGGACTGGACAGACATGAGGACACAGAGGTTTCAGTCCCTGAAAAGAAGGGAGGGAGAGGAAGAGAGGGAGGAAGTCGAGGGTCTAACAGTCTATCCACACATACACAGTGACACAGGAAAAATACACAAGGCTTTACACATATTCTCTAGTGTGTTTATCTCTCCGTCTGTCCTCTGTCTCCCTCCCTCTCCCCACCTCTCTCTCTCACACACCCACACACACACACACACACACACACACACACACACAACACACATCTACACCCCTGTTGAGACCGATTCCTGAGTGTAAAGCAGTCTAAGCCTTTGCATTTCATCTTACAGTAGATATGAGACTCAGGCTACATAGAGGGCCAGAGGAGGCAAAACTCAAATTCATTTTGCCCTGGAAGTCATCCGGACGGACGGACGGACGGACGGGCGGGCCAGACCGCCGCACAAACACGTCCGACGCGGCAGCATCAAGCGGGCGGAACCGTAGACGCGGGGACACACACACCGATTCAGCCAAGAATTGACACAATGCGCGATTGAGCGCCTTGGCGTCCAGTCCACCGAAGGCAGCACAAAAGGCTTGTTTTTAAATGAGGGATAATATCGTGGCATCGATTCAGCCACTGAGTAACCAGAGAAAAGTGCCCTGAGGGCATTTTTTCAAGACACCAACTTTAAAGTGGGGAGAAGCGCTGTGCGCCCGTCCTGTGGAAAAAGGAAAAAAAAAAAAAAAATGGCCCGAGGTAATTTCAAACTTAACAGACCTTGTCCCACCAGAGCTCATTACGGTGAATTTTATAACAAAGTGCTCTGTACTTAATTTTCAGAGCTTAGCCAAGCGTTGGGGTAATGTGGCTGCATTAAGTGCAATTAATGATGTAATAAAAGCAGTGGATGGCCATTAAAGACTCTCAAGGACCTGTAGTAAACAGGGCCTCTGCCGAGCGAGGGCCCGGGGAGGGGGCGGAGTCCGGAGAGCGGGTCCCCGGGCGGGTCGGACAGGGGAGGGGGGGCGAGGGGGGGGGGGGAGGGCGGCGGTACGAGGGGGCCGCGCTCCCGCGGATTATTTCCAGTTCTGACACAGCGGCGGTAAACAGCCTTGCCCCCCTCTGGTTATGCTGTAAGCGTTTGGACCCTCACCTCTCCACGGGCCCTGGGGCCCCGCCCAAAGGAAGAGGGCCCTGGGAAACACGGCGGCGGCAGAACCGGCAAAGCAGCCAGCTGAGCTCCGGAGACGCGCGCTCGCTCTCTCTCTCCGGTCGGGACGAACCGCTCAGACCCACGCTCGGCAAACCCAAAATGACTATCACAGCTGGCCCGATTACACAGCGGAGAAGGTGAGGAACGCGCAGCGGCTCACAACAGAAGGGGTATTAAAAAAAAGAAGAAAGAAAAAAAAAAATCTCCGGGCCAAGAACGAACCGGGCCAAGCGTATGCCGTCGCCCGGTAACGAGCGCGGCGAAACGGACCGCGACTCAGCGCCGTAACGTAGGTGCGAAAACGGAAAGCTCCGGAAAGCGCCAAAAAAGCAATCTGCGAGTCATTACCGCGCCGGGCCGAAAACAGACCCCTGGTGCAAAGCGGTCCAAAAAAAAAAAGGCACGGCGGGGGCCTAAAACGCACTGTGACCCAGCGGAGCGGGGGGGGGGGGGCTGAGATGGCACGCGCGGCCTTCCGATAGGCCCTTCGTGTAGAACATTACGGAAATACACAAGATCAAAGCACACTTGACCAAGTCCAATTATCACCCTCCATATATTCCAGCCCAGACCGCGCTGGAAATCATTATTTCTTTCGTACAGTTCACCAGCTGTGGGATTCTCTCCAAACGTCTCGAAGTAACCCCCCCCAGTATTTCCACAGCTCCGGCTACACCGAGTGGCGTGGGTCGCATTAAATTTGATCCGTGTAAAAATAAACCTCATCTCCCATGGTTCTGTCAATGAAAGGGCCCCGGCACGAGCACACTGATGGATTTCCTTTTTCGGCGAGGGAAAATTCCCTCACCTTTTCAGCCATCTCAAGCTCGAAACTGAACGCGGCGAATATTTCATAATAAAAGCGGTTAAATTGTCAAACTGGCACCGTTCTCACGGGCCTCTGGCCACGCCGATGCCCCCCCCCTCTCTGCCAGTCACGGGGGCTCTTACGAGCCATTGAGGATTCCGCGCGGGGTCCTTGGACGCGCGCCGCTCCCGTCGACCCCCGAGCGTCCTGGCGCCCGCCCCCCAAGCCCCGCCCCCCGCTCCACGAGCGCTCCCCACCGCGGCGCGCCCGGCTCCGGGTCCAATAACCGGCCGCGGCTACAGTACCTAAAAGTGGAGACTCGACGCTCTCTCCTGGCATCGATCCGAGCGCACGGAGAGATGCGTGTAATTGCATATCGATCTCAGATATTTTACTTTATTAATCTGCTTCATTTCAGCGCCGCGCGGTAAATGATGTATAAACTGAAGCCGAACACGCCGAAGACCCACCAGCGCGCTGTGTGAAGTATCTACGCAGGGCGTTACCGTGCGACACGCTACACGCTACACGCCAAATTAAAGTGTTTACCTTCTCTGGTTTTTCTTTTACAGCGCGGTTCTTGTTACCGATGTGGCGGCATCCAGGGGGCTGATCTCCGCTTTTGTCGAGCGGCCAAATATTTCCGCAAGCCCCCGTACCCGCGTTTGATCCCCCTGGAGGGGTGGAACTTTTTATTTTTTCCCCGTTTATTTGTCCGTTTCAGAAGATGAAAAAGCAGCCGAAGTGTAAGTACTTTAAAGGCTTCCGTTAAATGTCACCAACTTCACCTGCTATTGATAAAAAGGATCAGAGTAATGTTTCGGGGGATTTCATTTCGCCGCGGCGACGCTGACCGAGCTCCAGCAGCACGCCCGGCGCGGGTGATCTTTTCATTCGCATCGGACAAACGAAATCGTCATGTCGACGGCTGTTCCTGATAACATTTTCAAGATTAACGCTGAATATGATCTGTAAAACAGATTGAGGATAACCTGATAAAATAAAGGAAAAAAATGAAATAAAAATATTGTACTGTCTGATTTAGGTCTATTACACAATATAGTAAGAGTATGTGAAGTCAGAGCCATGATTCTGACAGAGAAGAGCGGTTAAAGGGAGGAAAATCAGCAAAACCAACAGCTGGGATCACGGTCTGAAGTCTTTCCATCGCTGAAACAATAAGCCTTCTTTCCAAAAAGCTTTGCATGAGTAGTATATGTTTTAAAGAGCAACACACACACACACACACACACAAGATATAGTGTTACCTCACACCCCTGCAAGCCCATTGCAGTATGTCCTTTTTTTATATACAAGAGTGCAGATATATCAAACATGCCATTTACTGGCTGGGAAGGTCGTATTGGGAAAAACCTACTGAGGGCTTGATTATACAGACCGATACAGTATGCTGAGATTCATGTGATCAAGACCAAGGGCAAAGTATTGCTGTAGGCAGACCAATGCTAGCGAATAACTTATCAGTTTTCCATATCACTCTAAACAGCCTAGCTAAGGACTTCAAAGTGTTTGCATTATTTTTATTGGTTAGAACATACAAATCAGAATATTTAGCTCACAATTATGTATGTTTTATATTTCTCAGTTTTCACACGTAACATTACATGCTTTCTTCCTAGGCCTGGGTACTGCATTTAACCTTGTTTATTTTCTAATAATTTGATAAACCAGAATTTAATTGGCCAGTCAGTGTAATAGTTCTCTTGCTTTGATATCTATATTCAGTTTGGAGCTCACCACTATTGTAAAATCAAAAGGCTAAAAGACATTTTTTTTTTAAAACTTACTCAGTGAGCAAAAGCCCAAATATAGACCTCTAGAGGGGTGGAATTACCTTTTGGCAATAATGGACTATGTTAGCTCCAATATAGCTCAGGTTTTAGCTGGATGTAGCCTAGTCAACAAGAAAACTTTGACTTTTCAACCAAATGTAGCTGGGTTTTCACCAGTACGCCTAAACCATCTATCTCTCAACCTAGATTCTCCCTCTAGAGTTCTAGATTCTGTCTTTTTCTCTCTGGGTATGAGGAAAACATACGTAATGCCAATGCAATGGTGTAAGGAAGATTACAGCAACTGAAGCTAAAGTAAAACTCCACCGCTAGGATAAATCAGAAAATGGCACCAGTTTGTGGAACCAACCAGCTGCAGAATTTGCTGAAGTCTGCCCACTCATGCCCCGAGGAATGTGAAGATACTGATGTTTCAAAGGCAGAACACTCTTTCGCACTTTCTGAAGTGCACTGTGCGAAATCCTGAAACATCCTTGTCTGACTTTACTTCTCTCAGCTTTTGCGCATATGCGCTTTATTTTCATAACCCCTTAATTCCGCATTAATCACGGTGCTGCGACTCTAATCAAAACAAACGAGCATTTTTCCATTTGTTCCGTGGCATCTGAGTGTTTAATAAGTGGGTACAGTGTGTTCTGTCCAATTTAGTAAGTCTCAACAGAGCACATCAGGAGAAAAACTTTACCAACAAAGTGGTGGGGTTGCTCTTTGCTTTTTTCCCTTTATCCAAATATCTATTTTTTTCCCACCTCCCAAGCAGAAAAAAAATCACGATGTAACACATCATCAGCGCTCTTAAATACAAAGAATCATTTGATGTTTGGAAAAAACATAGACATGATACATGGAAGAAACTGCTGGTATTACTTAGCTGGAGAAGCAGCAGTGTAATGTAATCAGGTGATTATGGATATGTATGGATATTTTAATCTACAAGAATACAAATGTAACATTGTTTTGAATCAGTGTAATGGTTTAAATAATCTTATTTAAATGAAATCATCAGGATATTTTACCATATTTACATATATTTGACTTCTCTCCCAAATTTAAAGGCTCAGCTATTTGTAGGCCCATCTCTCCATTGTAACATTTCTCAGTTAATTTAGGAGAGTGCATGGAGCACAGGTGTCCTCTAAGGCTTCTGCTTGCCAGTCCCTGTGTTTTTCCACTCTCCGGTCCGCCAGCTGAGCCGCGCAGCCGTTGTCTGAGAGCTCTGCGCCACGCGGCCTGCCAGCACAGGTCGACTATAGAGGCCCAGCCATCCAGAGGAGTCGCTCATGCGCAAGGAGGCGGGGGAGATTCCTGGAAGGTGAACCCACGCCACTTTGGGAGAAGCCATGGCCACTCAAGCATGGCACCCGGGATTCCCAGCCACGGCTGGCAGCGGCACTGCATCGGTCGGGGTTCAATTCAAGAGAGCGGGCATGATGGCAACACACTGTAATCTGTCATCTTGCGCAACATGGAAATGAAGATGACCCAAGGATGAACCCTTGAGGAACTGACACAGCAGGTGGGAATTTTGTGATTGTAAAAACAGTACTATGTATGAGCGAATAACCATCTATTAAAGAGAATTGTCAGATGCAAGGCTTGTTTTTCAGGGTCTGTGTGGAAAAATGAAAGCAAGCGCAAAAACATAATTTGGAAATTACATTAGGTGTACAGTAGATATGCTTTAAGAGGTGGCAGAACTACATTACTCTGGTGGCAATATAATTTGGTCTAATGCAGCCGTACGTTTGATGTAATCAATGCCATTCTCATTTCGCGACAATATTAGTTTCCAATAAATGTATTAAAAGTTTAATATAGGTGCTCAATAAAGCAACAGCACAAACAGGTTTTGGTGCAACGGTAGTAAAATATGCAATTTGATTCTCAGAACTGTGGCAATTTTCAAATCGCGGCGCTACTTGAAAGTCAATTTAACTTTCCGCTTTATAAGACGACATTATTGCTATTGTTAATTTATTTCTCGTTTAATGGAAAATTGGCAACAGGGCCCCCAACTGTCATTTTAAATCTGCAATAATTTCTTGTGAAGCTTAGCGTCCTTATTCCCAAGTCCTGGATTAAGGCGGCTAAATGGCAGCTCCTGCTTTACCGAAGCTCAGGGGCAGGTACTGTTACACAAATTGCCAATTCAATTAACAGAGTGTAAATGCTCAACTGGCAGCTGGCACGAAGGACAGCCATTTTGGCAAGTGTCAGTCCTAATTCATCAACCTGTCAAAGCCCCCCGCCGCCGTCAGCCCGCGGACACCGCCGGCTCCTTAATGGCGCGGTTGTAAAGTTGTACGATCCGGCCACGGGCGGGTTTCAGCGAACAAACATCGCCCCCCGAACTGATCTCCGCACGCAAGGAGAGTTCTTCGCTTTTTGGCAATAAACACGACCCGGTGATGGTTTAATCAGCTTTACTGCAGAACTCACAGAGACTACCTGGCCTTCTATTAGACTGCTCCACAGATCTCTCCCATCCCACTTCCCCGACAACTAAGTCATTTGGCTGAGGAAAAAAGCGAGCTAATTTGGTTTACTTCAAATTAGCAACAACTGAAAACATGCTCTTCCATTTGATACAATATGGAATAACTGACTAAATTTATCATCGAGGAGGAAAAAAACTATAGGCTACTGTACTATCTTATGACTGACTGTCCATCATCCAGCACTAGATCTAAAAACCACAACCTTCACTTTGCATTCCCTTGTTACACAGGACTAAATCCATAATAAATATTCTCTTTAAGTGCCCATGACATTGAACCACACCTACACATTGTAAATACTGGAACCATTTATGATTTATCTAAAATGATGACTCCTAAAGTCAGATATTAAATGTTAGTTCATCACTAGTCCTTTTTCCCCCCTCTCCATATTCTTCTCATATTGATTTTCTCCAGGGTGTTCTATATATACAGAGAATTTCAGATTTCCTCTTCTAGTGTCACTGTCTATCAATCTCTATCTCCTCTGCAATTCCCTGTCCCATTAAGAGGGGCAAACTGTAGTGTGTGTGTCCCTGAGGGAGCATGCCCTATTCCCAATAGACAAGATTCCTCATGGAAAAGGTCTCATTACACACACACACACACACACACACACGCACACACACACACACCTGCTAGCAAGCACGTACATACACACACACACACATTAGCAAGCATACACACACAGACGCAAGCATGCATGCACACGCACATTTGTGCGCATACACACACACACACACACCTAGATTTTATATGTATTTGTCATTACCATGAACTGGGAGAATGCATTCTTGTTTGCATTGCTCAATGCAAACCAGGCCCTATAATAATACAAAAACAACCTGAATAATTGAACAATGTGAAAAAGGATGGATCCAGTACTTGTGTCAATTCCGGCAGGGCCCGCTATCTCTCCTGTGCCAGTGTGCACTAATTTGCTTAAAAAAATGAAGACATCCCGCAGCATGAAATTCAAATCGTCCAACTCAGGCGACTGTACTGTACCTTCAAAAACACAACTGTCCACTCACACAGAACAGCATTCTCTCTACTATACTGTATTCTGCATAACGGATAATGAGCTTGCGCTTCTCACACACACACACCACACACACCACACACACACCACACACGCGCGCATGTGCACACGCACCTACTTACCATAAAGTTTTTACTTTGTGGAGGTCAACAGCTGAAACAGAATTCACAAGCTGAATTGATGACTCAATGTTTACTGTATTGACCAAGTGCACTAAAACCTCCTTACAAAAGCAGGGCTGCTGAAAACATATTCACGTTTCTCACAGGAAGTGGCTGGGCACTTTGCAGGAGCCGGATGTGCTAAACACGTGCAAGTGTTCAGTGAAAGGCCGCACACGGCTCCTCCCCTGGGTGTGTACGAGTTCGAGTCCAGCTGGCACGCTTTCCCAGTGACCGGGCGGCGCACGACAAAAAAAAATCCAAATCTCTCACAACGTGGAGGGCATTATGTGGAAACGACTGACCTGTCCTCTGTCTGCATTGAAAATACAGGGGCCACTCAAACAGACATGCACCGTACAGCACGTGGAAGAAACTTAATACACGATACGATCCTATTAAACACGACACAGTCAAACACAACATAATCGAAACATTTTTCGGTCCATGTATTTTCATGTAAAGAAGGAACCAGAAGAGCGGCTACGACTCGTCCTCGCAAAACAATCACCGCGCGACACGAAAACGTACAGGATGCAAACAGACATGCCCGTACTCCTCCCTCCAGCAGTTTAAAGTGCTGGAAAATGACAATGCTGTGGAGCAAGAGCCAAAGGCAACGTGCATGAGAAATATTAAGAACCACATCCTGTATTTTCAGCGGTTCTGCCCCAAAGGCACGGACCGTAAGCACTTGTGTGTGTTTTCAAATGGTACCTACAGTAAAGGCAGTGAAACACAAACAGGAAAAAAGGTTAAAATTTGCAGATGTCTTAACGTACTCCACAAATGCATCGACTGAAATCAGGATGCAAACATGAATCTGATATGATGCCTTTCTTCAGACTACTGTCATCATTCACAGCCAATAAAGGGAGAAGAACAATATCCACATGCTGATGCATGTGCAACATAACCGCTGTGACTCCTGGATTATTCTTTGTTTTCCATCAGACTGCGTCCTTGTCATTGCTACGGATGTATATTATTATGAGATTGGTTGCAAAGTTTGTCCCTTTTTCAATCGTACACGATAAAATTGCATTTTTCTATTTTTAGTGACATGTCAACTAGCAAGCAGGCCAATGCTTGCTCTGTGCTATACTGTATTACTTGTACCTAGTATTGGGATTGAATGCTTGCTACAAAATTACAAATAACTGCTCCAAATTATCACATGTAAAATTGAAAGCATGACTCCACAATGAAAACCAAAACATGAGCATAAATATAAACAACCCCCCATATCAGGGTCAAATATCTAGTCTTCAATACACAAAAATAAAAGGCTTTAATATTTTATACTTTTTTTTTAGCTAATCTTTTTCTAGCTTTGATCGATGAAATAAATGATTGAAGATACAAAAATAAATTACACAAAAATGTCAAAGATAAAAAGTATGCATCATTGTTTGACAAAACAAATTGAGAAAGGTTTCTACGAGCCAATATTGGCCTGCATGTCATTTGTGCTTTTAAAGACGCCAGAAAGATGATGTTCATCCAGACTCATATCTAGGTCTTTGGAATTACTTCATATACTGTACGCCAGAAAGACCCCCGCATCAGGAAAAAACAGGGCAGACCATTATTTCAAAATAAAAGCAGAATGGAAATATGCATCTGCTACTGTACAGAAACTAAAGGAATTTCTGTTACATATTCGTTTCAAAGGCCTTGAAAAGACTCAAGGGCAGATTTAAGATAAAAATGGTATCAATATTAACATCAGGGACATATTTGTATACCATATAACAGAAATGATCTGTATTTCCAGTCTTGGTGAAAACATTAAAATAAAGCGATTGTACGGTTTAAAATAGACATAGGCTTTGAAATGGTCACAATGATGGGAAATAATTACTGTTTTGCTTTAAATTATTCTAAAAGTCACCCTGTATTTAATTTAAAATGAAAAGACAAATAAGCTCTATCGAAAAGAAAATTCTACTGCTTTTTATCAAGATAAAGGCTTCTTTTGTTCCAATATATGTGGGAATGTCACCATAGCCCATGCTCAATTGTGTTTGGAAAATGTTTTTATTTAACAAATATTTTGACAAAAGAAATAAAGATTGAAAGAAAAAGAAAACAATCGAGATTCACGCTGTGAATCTCCTGCTCTCTCTCTCTCTCTCTGACCCGAAACCCCCTCAGCTTCTATAATTCAGTGCTGTTTCTTCCCTTAGTCCATCAGCTCAGTACACACTTCTCCCTCATATTTTCGCCCAGGAAAGGTCGTTAAATAATTTACTGACCACAGCTAATGATAGGATTTGATCACAGTGTTTTCACTGGCTCTTTAATAAGTCATAGAGATGGAGATGGAGGTTGAAACATTTGTTTTAATTAGTTTCTTTTAAGATCTTTCACTGGCTTTAAGTTTTCATGATGATGTGCTTAATAATCCATGCTCTCCTTTCTGTTCATTTATATCATCAAAGTTTAACCACTCCAATTCTACGCTAAAAATCTCTCAGAAACTCATTCATTTTTCTTTTCACCTAAAATACATTTGCTTAAGAAAAATAGACATAAGCACAATATATCATTTCTAATTATACTTGATGTACCATATTCTATTTTAGCAAACATTAACAGTTGCAGCTGCTCGCTTCAACAAAACCAGTAAAGGACATCTTCCAAAACATTTTACAAATTTTACACAAAATAACCAGCCTGTATTTCGGTATTCTTGGGTATAAACCGGTCCACATGCAAACACACATCTGTCAACTTCTTGCATCATTTTTTACAAAATAACATCCAATGCTGCTGATATTCTTTCACGTGGAAACTGTACCCATGATTATCAAATCACATTAAAACCCTGCATCTGCAGTACAGCATAGTGAGGGACATTAAGATCAGTGATTTAAGACAACAGAATGAAGCTTGACTGATAGGCTGATATAGTTTGGGCTGGGCCGGGCCTCAACACAGGCTAACACACCAGGATGGAAGGCTGCAGGACTGGGTGTGTTAACATGTTTAGCAAAGGTTAAAAAATGTATAGCTTCATGTTAGCCTTGTGGCAGTTGTGAAAAGTTGTGAAAGTTTTCCATTTAAATTAAACATGAGAGATGATACAAACACAAAGCAATACAAACCGGCTATAAGAGTGACCTTTTCTGCGCCTGAGGATAATAAAACCTAATTAAAGAAAGCTCCCAGCCCGACGCTCTGACCTACTGTATATATGACAATCTGAAAATGGTAGCGTACTACAGGCTTGTCAATACATCAGCGTGTATTCAAACAGTTTAACACTTTAGATATAATAACAATAATAATAACAACAATTATAATAATAATGATAATAATACATTTACAATCACCAGTTTAGGCAACAGCTTTCTACTGGACAAAATAAAGGCAGTTGCAAAATGCAAGAGTATCAAGAAGGCATGGGGACCGAATCGTATTCCTATAAATAGCAGCCACGGCCACTTGCAGTGTAAAGGCTGGTATTTCATGCAAGCTGTACTGTAGAGCATGTTCATCCTACTTGCCAGGTCTGGCATACGTTTTTAGACAAAATACAATACAAAGACAGCATTTGGCAGTTCCCCCCAGACTACACCAAAAACAGACTGGCAAGCGAGTGGAAGCGCTTCCACGGACTGTACAACGCAGCGCCGTGTGACTTTGACGAACTCGTTCTTCCCGAAGCGCAGCGAGGCCCGTTTAGCATGGGAGAGCGCCCCGCCGCTTCGTTAGCATGGGGCCCACGGAGCGGAGGGCACTCGAAACCCTGCAGGAATCACCGGCAGAAGGTCCTCCTGTGCATGTCTAAAGCAGGACCAGGAGCGGCGCTACGTTCTCCACAGGCACGAATGGGGAATTTTAAAGCCTCGATTATCAGAAGTATCAGAAGAAAGACTTACCGCGCCAAACCTGTTGCTTTTGCGTGCGTGCTGTTACAGAACGGCTGCGTGCGTCTTAAAACTGTACCGACGATAAAAAAAGATACGCTGCTGATTTGATGAGATGCGCTGGTAATTTGATTGAAAAAAAAAGGTAAAATTTCATAAAACTTGACAAAATTCTAGTTTAATATCTACAATAACAATCTGAATAACTATTAAGGTTAGGATACTTTGTTAAGTGGTTCCCCATTGTGTTCTAAATTTTCACAAAGGAGGAGACAGCCCTAAAATTTAATTACATTTTCTCTGATGTTATGTTGGAATTGTATTGTGTTGTTTTCTAGATAATAAGCCATTACCATTTTTCTCTATTCTTATATTCATACTGATGCCCCATAAATTTTAACAAGTTAAACAATAAAGAAGCCCCAATGGTGTTTTTTTTAAATGTTATAAAGACTATTTTTTTGAAACACTGGTTTTCCTAGAGATATGATTGACCAGCTATCATTGGTCGTCTTTGCACATGGTTAGATTTTGATCTGCCATTTCTTCATATAAAACACTGTCATCTTTCCTACTTAGTATTAATACACCTTCAAGAGTATCTCCAGTTTTGTTTAATCGCTGGAAAGTGTTGTTAATGTTAATTTAGTACTTGCTTTTTTGAAACAAATAATAACAGAACCGTTGTCTTTGATAAAAAGGAGCTCGATAAGGTATAACTGCAAATGCTACTTCTGGTTTTGTTCCCGTTTGGTTGACTGGACAATCCATTGTTTGTTTTCTAAATTTAGTTCTTTTTCTTCTGGTTGGCTGAACTGTCTGCCAAATTTTGAACTGAGCAATGCTGTGCTGCCTTTTATAATCTTTATTTAATCCAGATTCTTTTCCAGTTTCCGCCTCTTCCATTGCCTTGCGAGACATTTATTTATTTGCTTATGCATCTTTCTTGTGATCTGGCACCATTTCCACCATTTCAATTTCCCGCTGGAGATTGTGGAATGATATGCCACCCGAATGCACAAAAAAAAGCCACATTTTCAAGTGCAGTCAATTTCTGCTAAAATTACTACTCAAATCTAACAATTCAGCTCATGTTTTAATGTTCTTTATTGATGCACCTCAATTGAGTCAAAATGAAACAAAAATACAATCACAATTAAAATGAGTAAATTTGACATTGAATTTCCTTTGCCCAGCCAGGATAATGCTATGGAAATTCTAATCCAAATGTAGTTCATAAAAATAAAAACACAGCCAAAACTGAAAAATGTAATTTGTTTTTTTTGCCTATTAGGTACAATTCAGCTAACTGGGTAAATCAAAGGCAATGTTCACGTTTGCGTCCAAATTTCCTCATTGTAGCACATCATTCCTGCAAAAAAAACTCAACGCAATGGCAGTCCAGTCTCAAACTTGGTTTCCTGCTTCATTGTTTGCTCTCATCATTCGGTGGGGTTTGAGGTAAGGTCTGATGCTGTTTAACTATCCATCAAACTCTTAATGATCAATAAATTAGCAAACCAGCCAGCTACTCCTACCCCTTACACACCAAAGCAACAACTTGATTAAAACCTGCTTGTTGTTGGTGTGAGTGGGTTGAATTTTTTTGTTGCTGTATTTTTTGGAAATTTTTGTGTTTATTTTTTTATCATTTCCTTTACATTACTTTTTTTGCATTGCTTCCACAATGCTTGAAGGAGAGCGTGAGCGTGAGCGCGCGAAACAAAAGAGAAAAACGCCGCCGTCATTACAGAGCTCCTCTCCTCTCCGACACGGGCGGGTCGTAGCCTTCGCCTCCCTCTCAGCGTAATCTCGGGGAGGAAAAAACGGGCGGGGAGGAGCCCTGGGGTTCGCGGCGGCCGCCAGCGGAGGGGGGGAGCGGCGAGGATCCTGCGTCTCGGGCTCGGCCGCCTCCTCCTCCGCCGCCGCCGCCGCCGCGCCGCGAGATTACGCCTCGAGAGCCGCTCCGCGGCGCAATAATCGCCGGGCGACGGTTTCTAGTGCCTCTGAAGTCCCGCTGAAGTGATTTGGGTTTATCGTCGCGCCGTCTCTCTGCTCCCCCCCCCCGTCCCCCCCCACCCCTCTGCCTCTCATCACGAGAGACACTAGCGACAGATCCCGGGGATAAAGAGACCGCGCGGGAACGCGGCCGAGCCGCCGGGATGACAAGCCCTGTCCGGTGGCGATTCGTATCAAAATAAGAGCGCGGAGACGAGGACCGTGAACGCGACACGCGGAATGCATAAGAGACGATCCCGTCGGAGCGCCACGTCTGCAATCGGCCGCTGAAAACAGAGACTGCAGGCTCTGTTGTCATTTGGAAAAGTGACACGGGCTGAGCGACTAGCTGTTCTCTGTTGGAGCGGGGCGATGGCACGCTGATTTGATGTCATTATCTGTTAAACGAAGGGAAGGCTCCGCCCCTCAGGCACCCTAATCCCAGTGGTGTCCCAGGGTTCTCTCTGCTCTGCCTGAAGCAGGACTTCTGAAGGGGGGACACAGATACAGGAGGAGGAGGGGAGCGGCGCTGCGGCAGGACGTGCATCCTCACTGATACGGTCCCTCACCTCATTAAAAATGGAGCAGCTCCACACCGCCCACACAACACAGGCATTTACAGCCTGGGTAAGGTAATCACACACACCCACGCAGACGTACTACGCACGCACGCACGCACACACACAGACACGCATACACATACTACACAAACACACGCACACACATACTACACATACTACACAAACACACACACACACACACAAATACTACACAACTACACAACACACAACACACACACACACACACAGACACAGACACGCATACCCATACTACACATACTACACACACACACCCACACAAATACTACACATACTAAATGCACACACACACACATACTACACATGCTACACAAACACACACACACACACACACAAATACTACACATACAAACGCACACCACACATACTACACACACACAACACACACACACACAACTAAACGACACACACACACACTACACAAACACACACACACACAAATACTACATATTACACACACACATACACACACGTGTGAGTGTACGCACAATAAAATTTAATACTATGCAAAGAATACGGAACTGTATTTCACAAATGTTCTATACACACAGCTGATCACTTGCAATTTTTTACAGAGCATTTATTCATGTTCATAATTGTTTGTAAGATATACCATTTCCCTGTAAATGAGGGTTCATGGTTTCGCCCAGCACATACCCCCTTTCCTTCCACAAAAAGGTTATGACATATCCTGAAAATCCCAGCGGCGGAGCGGACCCATCAATATCTCCCTCGGCTGTGGGATGGGGGAGCAGGACCGACAGGATTATTGACATTGAGCAACAAGACTGAGGTCAAGTTCAAGGGGCATTCCCTGTGAATCGATACCGCAGGAGGACTGAAGGAAATAATAATAAAAATATCTCATCTCATTTGGAAATGCATTTATTAAGACTAACGGCATCACAAGAGAAGCACTACCCCGGCCGCCCCACAGCGAGAGTGCGTACATAAGCAAACAATCCATTACGGAAATGCACCACAGCATTCATGTTAATACACTCTGGGCACAGGAGTCAACACAGACGCGCGCGCGCACACAGATACACACACACATCCACAGAGACAGACAGACACGCAAACACACACACACTGAGACAGACACACAAACACAGACACAGATACACACACACACACACACAAACACAGATACACACACATAAACAGAGACAGACAGACACAGACACACACATACATACACAGATACACACACACATGAACAGAGACAAACAGACACACAAACACACACACACACCTTATAGCACACTGGCACACACTCTTTTCAGATGCAAATAAAATAACACATTTGAGGCATTCTGCAAAAAAAGCACATTATTTTTTTTTGGAATTCAGGAACCATCCAGGCATCATGACTTCTGCATGCCCAGTTTTCAGAGGACAGGTGAGAAGCTCCAGTCTAATGAAAGCGCCATGTTGTGCACTACCTGCAGTTCCGTACAGAAAATTCTGGGCTGTGCACTCCGCTGTGCTGCTTGTTTACATCATTCAGAGCAAAACAACTATAACAGCTTATTACTATTTTCAGCTGAAGAAATGACCACAAGGCTTGATTGCCAATTAAGAAAGGATAATTTAAGCCTAATGTCGCTGGACTGAGTCGGAACATTTGGGCAGAAACTGCCCATACGCATGAAGTATCCAAATAATAATATGCTTGCACAGCATCAAATATAGTCTATTTGTCGGTGGCTCGTGTCCTTTTGGCAGTACAGAACAATTAAATAAAACTACCTACCCATCAAGATGGAAATGCAGTCTGGAGGCTACAATTTCTGCTTTGTTTCTCTGTTCATTACTGTTATCAATACAGAAAGGTCAGATTATTGGTGTACATACAGCACAGGGGTCTTGGAGAACCATGGTGTAATGTGATTCAGAAACAGCCGGGGCTCCTGAGCTCAGTGAAGGGCCACAGTTAGTCAGCCAGGGCAAGTCCAGGCTGGAAACCATGGATGGGGGATTTCCCAGAGTGCTCTGCAGCCCAGTGCGGCGGGCTGGCCAGAATCTGGTTGGCTGGAATCAGCTGCAGCTCCGTTACGCCGTCGCACCTCTCTCTCTCTCTCTCTCTCTCTCCCTCTCCCTCTCTCTATCCTCCTTGTCCTCCGCTCACGTCCTTGACTCCCAACGCAAACAACCTGGCGCCCACCCAATTCAGAGGAAAGTGGAAATGGTTTTGTGTGTGTGTGTGTGTGTGTGTGTGTGGATGTGTGTGTGTGTGTGTGAGTGTAGTCTGTGTGTGTATGTTTGTCTCGGTGGTGTGTGGAGTGTAGTCTGTGTGTGTATGTTTGTCTGCGAGGTGTGTGTGTGTGTGTGTGTGTGAGTGTAGTCTGTGTGTGTATGTTTGTCTGCGAGGGTGTGTGTGTGTGTGAGTGTAGTCTGTGTGTGTATGTTTGTCAGCGAGCGTGTGTGTGTGCGTGTGTGTGCGAGACGAAGGGAGAGAGTGAGAGATACGCAGGCAGGAGAGAGAGAAAAGAGGAGCAAGAGAGCAGGTGGGTGGGAGAGAAACAGAGAGATGGGATGAGGACACGAGAGAAACGATATGAGAGAGGGTTACAGTCGGCGTGAAGAGCTGTCTGCTTTTTCACAACAACCTGGGACGGGGAACAACCTGGAATGTCACAGCAGGGGTGGTAGCCGTGGAAACAGACAGTAGAGTGGATGGAGTGAGCAAGAGGGGGGGAGGGAGGGAGGGAGGGAGGGAGGAGGAGGGGGGGAGGGAGAGAGTGAGATGGAGTAGAAGGAAGGGAAAAAGACTTGACAGAGAGAGGGAGAGAGGGAAAGAGGATCGGGTAGTACATGAGAGGTAGTGTTCCGACACTGAAAGGCTGATGTTTCAGTCTGCCAAACAACATAATGACTCATTCAGGCAGAAAAATATTACCACCAGGGGAATATTTGGAACATCTCGGCATGAGAGTAATTAGGGACTAACCTACGACGGCATGCTCCAGTGCTAAAAGGGGAAAGCAAGAAATCCCTCTGCCTGCTTGGGCGAATGGAATGGGCTGTGGCTGGAGACTCGTAAAGACAGGCCTGTCAGTCCAGGACACGCACGCTATTTTCAACCCTCTCCCACCCGGACAAACCTGTGAAATCTGTATCCTCTGCACTGATGCACGAGTTCCATCGATAACTCGGGGGGATTACAGATTAAAAAGCACACCTTGGGGTTCTTTCTGAGAAGGAAATAAGATCATGGCCTGGCTGTACCCGTTGAACATTTGCATCTAATTGCTACCGGACATATATTTAAGTGTTTTTTAGGACCAAATCTAAACTGCAAATACCTATAATTCATCACTGGTTGTACGTAGACTGCAGCACTGAAAAGCAGTGCGCATGAGAAATTCAAGCAAAGAGTAAGCCTGCACTTCATCTGCTAATGTATTTTAACCAGGTTTTTAACTGGAGGGCATTGTCATTCCGTGAGAACTATTTTTATTTAAAGCGTAACGCTGTGTATTTCAAAGTAATCCTTTTTCAGGAAAACTCCCAAATGTACTTCAGAGGGCCACGGGGTTTGGCTGTGCTTTCCGCTCAAATCTGCGGGCAGCGGGGCCTGACACGGACTGGCGGAGTCCGTCCGCCAGCACCGGCAACGCAGGTGTACGCATGCCAGATAGAGAGCCTGTAGTGTGGTCTCATTAAGAAGCAGCACATGGCGTGCGGGGGGGGGCCAAAGCAGGCAGGGGGGGGGGGGAGAGGGAAAGGGGGGGGGGGGAATAAGCGCCGCTGCCCTTGACGCTCGTTAACGTTTGAGTCATTAGACGGAGGGTGAGGAGATGGCCAGGTGGGTCTGCGGATTCGACGGCGTGTTTTCGCGGTCGTTTCGACGCCGCCGCGCGAAGCGTTCGCCGCCGATTGGCGCTCGGCTTTCGCTGGCGGCTGCGACGAGAGGGAGGCTCGCTGCGGTGACCGGCGCATCGGCGAGCTCGTAACCGCCGCGGGCGGAGCCGGGATCTAGGGGCGGAGCTAGCGGCCAGGGGCGGAGCCGAGCCTTGGTGGAATGCCGGCACGGCGGGCGCCGACACAGGAGCGAAAAAAACTGTCACAACGCTGCTCACGCCCAGCGCTAGGTCCAGCCAATCAGAGTTCAGGGGTACTGCAGCTGTGTCCCGCAACCCTGAACCAAGCCCGCCGATCGGAAGCCAGGCCGGCGCTGAACCCCCAGTAAAACTTTGGCGGCGAAGGCGGCGCCACGCGCAGAGACGGCGGTTGACGGACGGACGGACGGGTCGCCGCTCCCGCTCGCCCCCTGCGCGGGGTTTCGACGAGGATCGCCGCCGCCTCGGCGAAACTACCTGCGCCGTAAAAATTAATGAACTCTGAACCGCTCGGCACATCTCCACCAAATTGCATTTTCAGGCTCACGTCTCCGCGACATGCTGGGTGGTTTGATGCTTTCCCACAATTCATCTTGCCGCTAAGCCAATTTTCATTTAAACGCAATTAAGGGCCTGAAATGAACATTATGTATTAGATAAAGCTGAAGAATCCGCTGACTATCCTGAGAATGGTTTTCGGGGGGGGGGAAGGGGAGGGGGGGGGGGGAGAGAGAGAATTAATTACAACCCATTAGGGTACAAGTCATCTTATTGCAAATGTTGAGTTAAACTGAGGAATTAGTTCATTTATTGCATTAAATACTCTTGGCTGATTTAGAGGGGCTCTTCAATTTATTACAGGGAGGTCAGTTTGAAGGAGGAGATAAAGGGAGGCGGGTGTCAGGGAGGACAGCTACGGCCGCGCCCGGGTCGCACAAATCCAAACAGTCACGGCGCGCCCCGTCCAGCGGCGCAACCGGATTCACCTGCTGCACCCCGCGTCTGATCTACAGCAGAGGTCGCGCCGATTCGTCATTTTCACGAGACTTAACGCGCACTTCCTTCTGCGGTACCTCAGGGGTTAATCGCCCCCTTGTCTTTAATGAGTCATTCCTGCCCAGGAAGGGCGGGTGGCATTGCCAATGGCGCTACTCAAGCAGGGGTGGAGACATGATGACACTGTCACCTTTCCTATGATGTAACAGCTAGAGGATCTTATTTATGATGTCACTAAAGCACACGTGCACTATTTGGATGCATCCAGGCTAATGTCCAGATTAAGCTGCGATAAAGTTAAGGTCAACCACGTGTCTTCATTTTCTAGCAATTTCCCCCCTTTATGCGAAACGTGATGCCATTTGGCCAGTATATGAGTACACAAGATAAAAAGATTTAAAAAATGAAATAAAATGTTAAAAATTCTGGGCACAGAGTGGTGCGTGGGGACACGCAGTACAGGACACAAGACCGAAAGGTTGTGTGTTTGAATCCCCGGGTTGATAAACTCACAGAAACAGCGCATTGTCAAACCGCAAACACACATCAGGGAGCAACAAGCGAAGCCCGTGGACAGCGAATCCACCGGAACCGTTTCCTGGCCGAGCGCAGCGGTGCTTTTTAAGACGTAGCCGCGGAACGCAGACGCGCCGCCGCCGCCGCGTTCGAGCCGGAGCGCGCCGGGCTTCGGGGTTATGCCCTCGGCAGGAAATTAGCGGCGAAGAACCCGGGCCAATTTCAGAACCGGCGACGCTTACTGTGGAAAGTATCAATGGCATTTCAAACGGAAAAAAACTTGCTTTTGTGCAACCGTTCGCCTCAGTCAAACCCAGCCGCCCCTCCCACCCCCCCCCCCCCACCTCCAATCCCCTGTCCCCCCGTCCCCCCCTCTGCGTTTAAAGTATTTTGTCCTGGATTGCATTAGGCAGTCTGAAATTAATCTACCATTACAGGGAGAATTTAAGACTCTAAAGCTTTGAGGGTGCCCACCATAAAATAGTTTAACTGCTCTACTGAAAACATGATTGGTCGAGGCAGCCGGCACACTTTATATCATGTGCTAAAGAGAGAGACAGGGGAGAGGGAACGGGGAGCCGCGCCGCAGCCAAGGACTCATTTTAGTGTCTGTTTCGGAGTCCCGGGCAGCCGCGGAGTGCCGAGAGGTGTTGGTAAACACGCCGAAACGCAGACGGCGGGCGGGCGGGCGAGCGAGCTCGGCTCTCTCTCTTTTTTTAAATTTTTTTATTATTGCTTACAGTGAGCGTCTTTAAGGGGGCGCGGGGCTCTGCGATTGTTAACATCCGCGGCCGCGGATAACATCTCTCTCTCTCTCTCTCTCTCTCTCTCTCTCTCTCTCTCTCTCTCTCTCTCTCTCTCTCTCTCTCCTCTCCTCTCTCTTCAAGGTGCCCTTCCGCGCGGAGGGAATCGAATTAGCGGCGACGGCGGAGCGAGCGAGCGAGCGAGCGCTCGGCCGACCGAGGGAGGGCTGCTGACGGCGGGCGGAATCTCCCTCGCCCGTGCGCTCGAAGGACGTTCGCCCCCGCGTTCGCCGAGCAGCGCCGCACCGGTTTGAATTAAGACGGCGGCCGCGCTCGAGAAACCTCGAGCGAGACGTTAGAATCTTAGACCGGGGAGCCGGGAGCCGCTCTGAAACGGTTGCGGTCGTCTCTCTCTCGCAGGACTCTCGGTCGTTCGGATGACCGTTACGCGGCAGAACGCGGTCATGAATTCTGGAGCGTTTGACGCGATGCATTCGCGTCACGCTCCTGACGTGTCTTTTGTTTTCCAGTCCTGACACTCTCTATTAGATGGCAGCAGTTTCACAGGAGTCGGCTTACAGGTGGGTGTGGCTAAGGGGAACATACACTTACGGTTATGGTTCTGAGAGACGTACATTTTCCCTTTTCTTTGTTTATTTATTTGTATTATTATTATTATTATCATCATCATCATTTGGAATGCTTATCGGGGGTGACTGACATACCTCACATTTGACATGTTTACGTTGCACAGCTGGGTATTTACTAAAGACATTCAGGCAAGGAGCCAGTCAATCATTCTCCACCCAGGACTAACAACCGGCAAGTGAAGTTACCCCTGGCAACCACAGAACCGCCCTCTACGGGACAGGGAAGGGGTCATTTGGGACAGGTGATGAGGAGAAGAAAGAGGGGGCACGAGGAGGGCAGAGCTCAAACAGAGAGTGGGGGGGTGGGCGGGGGGCCTTGAATTCAATTTGCCCCCAAAACTCCCCCCTTCCCCTCCCTTCGGTATTCGCTGCGTGCCTGAGCTGTCAAACCCAGGCACAGTGGCGGGGACTCGGGGAACTCCCTACCTGCTCGTTAGCAGCGGCTGGGAGATGGGGCGTGGGGGGGAGTGGGGAGGAGAGGAGAGGAGAGGGGGGATCTGGGGTGCGTGTCAGCAAACAACTCGCCCCAGAAGAGGCCGCATTTCTCAGCTGACTTTACAAAGTAATGAGGCGAATACCAACACGTTTCACGGGCTCCGGTCTCCTGCAGGAGCCATTTTCCATGTTGCGTGAGGCTAATCAGATGAGAAAACGCTCTTTTTCTCAGATCTGCGCTCGGCTTTAAACTGCAGCTCTGGGCACAGGCTTCTAATTCTGCGCACACAAGTCCTGTAGCCTTTGTGTACAGCATCCCTCGGTTCATTTCAAGGCACTTCTGTCCCACTGTTTGGACAGACACCTACATTCACCTCATACACATATGCTTTGGGGCTTAAAAAGAGACAATCGTATGATAGGCATTTGAGTGTCGAAACAAGACTAAATAGAGGAAAGTGACATCACTTCTCTTTCCACAGTGATAATTTGACACTGCCGCAAAATCTGAAATGATAATTCGCACGACACTTGGACAACGGGACAGCCCGAGCGCCAAGCCACAGTCATTCACATCCACGAGGCGAAGCATTATTACAGCAAAGGTACGCTAACACCAGAAAGCCACGAAGGCTCCAAAGGTAACTTTTTAATGGTGATATATAGTCCAGAGCATAAATATTTCCTGTGTAGCACCGCCCCAGGCAGAGAGGTGTATTATTGATGCCCTGAGAGAGCGCTTTCCCGCACAGGGGGCCGCGAACGCAGCTGCAGTCGCGCTCACCAAAGACAGGACGGCCCCGTGGAAACGGCCCGTCTGTTTAAAATGCACGCCGCCCCTCGTCCATTGATTAAGGAGAGCCCGTAAACAAAGGTGACACTTGTTTTCTTCATCCTAATTAAATAACCGGAATATGCATTTCCGCCACTTTAACATTTAATTTCACGTCGGCGCTCGGCGGTCCCAAAATACCGGTTTTTGAAAACAAAACAGCGGCGTGAAAACGTAAAACTAAGCCTTACTGACAGCGGCAAAATATTTTTTGTTTATTCTTCTTTTTTTGTTGTTGTTGTTGATTGGGGAAACACAAAGCCGCGGTCACGTTTTAAACGCTTCAAAGTTTGCCGGGAAAAAAAAGAGCAAAAGAATGAAAAGGTGTTTCAACATCAGACAGGGGAGCCGGCGTTTGGACGACTTCAAAAGGACTTTCTTTCTGTGTTGCCTGAACAGTTTTCACTTGAAGTTGCGTCGCGTGGGCAAACAGCAGACTGAGATGATCTTAGCGTAAGAAGTGGCAGACCTCCACAAAGCACGGAGTAACCGCTCCTATTATTCACCCTGGAACAAGATAAAATGTTTACTTTTAAATTCTCCGGCAGCCTGACCCAACAGCCGAAGAGGAGGGGGGGGGGAGGGGTCTGATAGCTGGCTTCAATCCTATATCATAGTAATTGTTTGACAGGTGATATTAAATCAAAAACACACTTCTGAATCATCCAGTTATATAAAAGCGGGCAAAAAAAAAAAAAAAAACAGTTGGAAGCAAACCGCACAGCGTAATAAAAAAACGGACAAGAACACAACGCAATTATGTAGGCGAGAGACTTCCGCGTAAAAGCTTCGCGGCTTTGTTCTGTCGAATTGAAAGGATTCTGGCTGTAAGATTCTCTTTCATGGTAATGGAGTAAGACAATGTGAGCACCAGCTACGCTCGAGGTGCGCTACAGGCTGTGCGCAGGCCTACCGTCGAACGGGCAACACTGTTCCAGACGAGCAAGGCCCCTCTCTACCCTGCGCTAAACCGCTAAGGTTCTGTCTGCACAGACTCAAACATGGTGCGACACGATTGCAGTTGCCGACAATAAACAGGTGTCAGGAAATGCACGCTTCACACAAAAATCTTGCGAAGCCAATATGAACAGGACTTTTGCTACAGCCGTTATCAGGTGTTAACGACACAACTGGATATACCAACATGTATTTTGCCCTGCTATCTTCTATTCACACCTCATTTAGGGCCTTAATTTTACTTCACTCCTGTACCGGTTTATAACCCATGTTTTCCTCTTAGAACTGGGCATGAGAATGCTGATTTGGTATTGACATCACAAAGGGCGTAGCAATACCACGCGTATATTTAAAAATAAACCAATACTTTTCAAGTCGAAGAACGAAGACTACCTTTGCTTCTGTGCAAATCCAAAACAACGTGAACTCATACTTGATCAATTTTAGTTAACAGTGTCTCCGTATTTATGATTCAAAAAATGACTTCATTGACCAGATAAATCAATTAAACTGATGAATTGCTCCTCCCTGGTAAAGAAACCTTTATATTGTGCTGTGGCAGGCATTGTTCATTGACTTTTGGATTCATATGGAGCTGAACTGTACATCTGGTGTAATCGTGTTGTAATGGTGTCAGGCTATATTTTAGATTTTGTTTGATATAGTATTTCTTCTTACATTTATCGTAAAAGACGTTTGTTACAGGACATAAATGACAATAAAAATTGTCCAATGAAACAAATTTCGAAGACTTATCAGAATAGCCATTTACAAGGCTGATGATGGCAGTAATTATTTCCTCCATTTTCCAGTTAGTTAAACAAGTGTTCTCTGTAATTATTCCGAGCCTTTATTTGTCTTTTCATAATAATAGTTATTGCACAAACTATTTACATTCCAGGTCTGAATAAGTCTGAGTGTAATTCCAGGGCACTGTCCTTTTAATTCAATTGGACTTACCCGCTAAAGTACATTTAAACTGAAGTTTTTTACCCAATCAAAATTGTAACATAATTTAAAACAAAATATTCTATTTAAACCAGCTTCTTTGGCCATTATTTGTTTTGGTCTCCCTAATTTAGTCCCTATTTTTGGTTTGGCTTCTGTACTGCACCCAAAGACGCCAGACCAAATCAATGATAACTATTTTATATTTAAGAACAGCAGCAGCAGGAGCAACAGCAGCAGCAGCAACAACAACAACAACGACGAACATCAGCAACAACAACAAAAATCCTCATCAAGATCATCCTTATGCAACAGACGTTTGATTTAAATCCATTTTTCTACAGCCTTACAGTAAATCACCTCTCGTTTCTGGAAAATTCTACCGTCGGCGTGGCGACACGTAGCGCGGGCGGCGCGGGCCTCAGAAGTGAGTAATCTCTGTTTATTTCCGCCTTCCCTCTCCCGGCTCCCTCTCTCCCTCCCTCCCTCCCTGCCTCCCTCCCGCCTCGCCTCGCCGTCGCGGGCGGCGCCGAGCGCGGATTACGCTAAATTTACATGGGGGGAGGGGGCCCCGGCGCGCGCGGCTGTAGAACGAGCGGCGTTTTTTTTTTTTGAGGAATATCAGCTGTGAAATCGATTGGGGCGTCGCGCTGCCTCTCCGAGGCGGGCTGGCTGCGGCCGGCCCTGGCCTCCCCCACCGCAGCCACGGGCTACTTCAAAAGGCAATTAGTCTGATTTCACATTCCCCGGCAGCTGAATAATTTCGTGTAATTTCAGCCGCGCTGGACGGGGGCCAAGTTTGCTGGAAAGCGCGTCCCCCCACCACCCCCACCCCCGACACCCCCCCACCGGTTCCTCGGAGGCCCCCCGCTTCCCCTCTGCCGCCCCTCTCCCTCGCTCCTGATAATTTGGAAATCCTGTTGAAACACGGCTGTCCTAATTACACGGGGATCAGCGCACGCCGTCCCCTTTACCCGAGCTCCTTCCCAGAAGGGGCCTGGTCACCTGTGGCCCTCGCACGCACGCACGCACACACACACACACACACACACACACACACACACACAAGCCCAACCCCGTGCCTCCGACTAATTTCATCTTAGTACAGTGCTGTCAGACAACTCCCCTGTCTCGGCGCTTTTAATCGATTAGCTCAATGTCTCTATAATGCATCACCAGCTGCCAGGCGAAAAGGACCGGGCAAACAGACAGTTTAATTACTGTACCTGTGACTCCGACGCCCGGACAAAAACGACCACGCGTTCCTAAGGCCCCGCCCGTCCATTTTACGCACTGCTAAAGCCGCAGCAGAGCCTTAGCCGCCGCGCGCATTGTCTGTATACCGTTGCCTAGCGCGGTACGCCGCGTCGAAAAAACACAACAGCGGGGCGTGTAGCGCGAGACCTTCGGTTTGACCTTGGAAATAAACGCAAGCGTTCACGAGTCAGCTGCGGACGTCTGCGGTTAAGAGCGCGCGCGCGCAATCGAAACTCCCGCCGCATCTATGGACAAAAGGGAGAGGCGCTAAAAAGAATTAGCCGTCCGAAGTGTTTTTTCCGATTTCGTTCACCGCTGAGCAGAGCGCGTGCGTAATACCGCGCGCTCCGGCCAGCGTTTCCCGGCTGCAGGCGTAATTAAGACGCGCGGTCGCGTTCCCGAGACGCACACCCGCGCGGGCGAAAGGACCGGCGCGTTTCTCGGCGGCGTCCCTTATTTAAATTTCCGCTCGCTTCAATTTTCAATTAGCGCGTGTTTACTTACAGAGCGATTCCCGCAAGGTTCGCTTTTCATACAAATACATCAATAAAGATAATTGAAATTTGTCAGACGGCGCGTTGCCGCGCCGACGCGGCGAGTACCCGTCTCACCAGTCGACAAAAAGCAGAGGAGGGCGGCTTTAACTGGCGGACGCAGACGCGCTTACTCTTGCTCGGCTCTGATCGAAGGAGGGAGGCACGACAGCGGCGAGCGGTTGGCGCGGAAACCCGGCCGGACGGGCATCCGCTAGTGCCTCCTTCTCTAAACGCACCGGTTTTTTTTTTTTTTGTAAACACGCGGTTATTTCAAGTGTAATAAACTGCCCATGAATGCCTTCCCTACAGATCTCTCTCTCTCTCTCTCTTTTGTCCGAGGGAATATCTGCAGAATATAAATAATTACCATTTAAAAGCCCTGAGTCATTAAAAAGGAATGAAAGTGATTGATAAGTTTAAAAGCATTTGAGTAGGCCGGGGGAGAAAGAGAACAGACAGTCCACTTTTGAAAGTGTCTACAGAATTGATTTAACAAGTTTAATGTGTGCATCAATGTGGGGCTATTACTGGTCGTAAGCTTCACTGATGTTATTTGTTCGACTGGCAAAATACTGCTCTTTAGAATGAGCGCATTAGGGCTAAAATTGCAGAGAAAACCCTATTACAACTTTATTGCTGGTAAATTGGAACCAAACCTTGTCTGTATTTCAATTATTCTGAGTTACCCGAGAAATAAATCGATTTTGTATAGGCTCAATCAAAGAGACAGTGATGAGAAACGGCTTATTACACCCCAGCAACCTCAGCCTGCTCTTTTGTTTTTCCCTTCAGCAATTTTAGAGAAATTGTCAATTAAGTACTTTCTTTTCTTTCTTATTGGGTTCCTGAAGCTGTTCCGTCCATGAAGAAGAAATCCATCATACATCTTGTACGGGACTGTGTTGTCTCGGACGCCGCTTTGGGTTGTAAGCTTTAAATGTACTCCCCCCCCCTTCCCCTTCCCCTTCCCCTTCCCCTTCCGCTCGCTCGCACGCACGCACGCCCACACACACACGCACGCCCACCCACCCATCCACACACGGTGTCAACGCAAAGCTGAGGACAACAGAGGAGGACGTCGTGGCATGAGCCGGCACTTTCAGAACCATCCAAAGAGCTGCTTTATGAGCAGAGATAAAAGACGGAACAGTAAACCGGCAGCCATTTGGGCGCTAATGGCGGGATGATTGCGCGATGCGGCTGGCCTTTATTATTAAGAGAGGCCCGCTCTTGTCACATTTCATGTCTTGTCGGCTCAGTTGTGTACAACAACAACGACTTCACTGCCGCGCACAAATATGACATTTTTACTGCTGCTTACAGAAATCAAGATTCTCTTCCCTTAATTGCACATCTCCGCATTCGGTTAGAAAGGCAGGCCTAAGGCATTCACACATTGAGTATTCAGACTGACAATGCAACTTGTTTGTTAAGACGTCCTCTCATATCAAATCCAATTATTTGAAACGCGCGTTGCCAAACACGACACGTGTCCTTATTGGGTTTTTTGTAGAATAGTCAAAACCTCGAAAAGGACTGGGAAAACAGAAAATATTCTGATGGAAATATGTTGCAACAAACCAATAATTACTAATAACGCTTACCGGGTTTGTTGGAAGGGGTTCTACATTCAGTATCACCGAGCCTTTTTCATGCATGCGCTTCAGTAAATACATCGCAATATCCTTCCAGCGGTTGGTAGTTGAAACTATTCTGCGTGCTGCTGCCTGAAGGCTAAAGCCCAGTGTGCGGGCAGTTAATCCAGGCCCACGCTTCCTGCTCACCGGCACACACGGACAGGCACAGTCTCCTTCATCTGCTCTTTGTCGGTTCATCAGCCATTAGATTTTCTACGTTTGAGGAGGGGGGGGGGGAGGAAAAAAAACCCGAAACGGAAGACTCTGCCCCGCGCCTCGTGAGCGAGCGCGAGAAGAAAGCCAGCGATGCGCGGGCACAGAAAATATTCCGTCCATTTCCGTTTCTTCGGAATCTTTCCTTTGGGTCATTTTCTATACTCCATTAATTAGAGAACGGGACGTGCAGGAACACCGCTTGGAGTACAATTGCGCAAAAAAAAGGGGAATAACTTGCTAATTGATTCTTTAAAGTGAAACAACCACTCGTGTTGGGGGAAAAAAAAATAAAAACGAAGGACTATTTCATTACAGGATGGTCCTATCAGTAAAGAATTTTATTTAATTATACTTTTTTCATTGTTTACTGCGATTTCAGTGCCTTGGATTTTCTATCTGCTTGCTTTTTATTGGTATCACTTTAAAGAAACAATTAGCAAGTTATTACCCCTTCTTTGTGTTGTACTCAATTGTTCCTTGACATTTATGGGATAAAGCAGGATTTAGTGGGTGAACTGCTTTATTTCTGATTGCGGCTTGGGTGAAACAACCAGAATCTGGGAGGTTGGCTACTGAATGTTAAACACATTCCAGGCCCCAATCATCAAGAACAAAGTCAAAAACATCACTTTCCCACAATTCACCTCCGAAGGGAAAATCTCTTCCAGCCCAGCCCCACACCACCGAATCAGCCGTCGTCAGGTAGCTCTCGGCCACTACAGCACTGACGAGGCTCCGCGATTGACCATCAGCTGCAATCAGATGTCCTCCTCTCGGCCACATCCCTTAGAACGGGCCTTCTGCTCCAGGCAGAGTGACTTCACTTCCCCCCATTCCCCCTCTTCACTCCCTCACGGAGTCAGCCTCGCTCCACACGTTCATTACAATGAAGTTAGTGCTGCAGTAAATGCAGAGCCAGGGGGCTGGGCGATACGGCCAAATATTTATATTTAAATATATTTAGAATTCTGCACGATAACGATATGTATCGCGTTATATATTTTTTCTCCTAATTTCAACAGAACATGCTTTAAAAGGAAAACAAGACTCAGGGCTAGTTACTGTTCCCTGGAGTTAACTATAAGGTTATTATTAATGAACAATAATTACAAGTTTTCTTGTAGGGAAGCATACACCCACATGTTTTTACCGGCCTATCAGTGATGTTGCCTGAAGTAACAGCCACAAGGGTTAGTAAACGATGATGCAATCGGTGCGAACAATATCTTTCCAGGGCTCTATATTAAGGATTTTTTCATCAGTTTTCTTCTTGCCCCAGGTACATTTCCACTGGCCCAGCTGCCAAAATAAATATAACCACTTTCTAAGGAGATTATACAGGACTATTTGCATTAAAGAGTGTCAAAATGCCAATCTACAGTGCTGCTTTAAAAATAAAATTTTTTTAGTCCTTTATCAAATATGAATCTGCCAATCGTCACTGCCAAATCATGGATGACTTCTCCCTTGCCTAGGAATTCTGAAATTCAAGGGGAGATGCTTACAGTTTAACTGAGGATAAAATAATTACAGAACAGCAGAAATATGTAGTCAGCTAATATCTAGTTAGTCCCTTTTCTTAATCGCTTTTAGCTTCCTAACAATAAATAAAGTACATGACTTGGCAAGATAGCTATTGTTATCGTTCAGCAGACAGCTGTTTTATCTTACGAGTAAATATCTCAAACCAATTAAGACATTAGTCAGTACAAATATTAAGGAATGATCAAGCTTTCCTTAGTTAGTCTTAGGTTAGTTATTTGTAAGCAAGCGCTGGAACAAACCTGAGAAAATAATAAAGCTGTAATGTTAGTAACTGATAAGAAAGTTTCAACAGAGTTAGCCGATGAAATACTGCGTCTTTGGTCCGCAGGACATTTCAAAATCTGTGGTTCTTTACATGAATTCACTGCACATTATTTTGCCATAATTTGCCGACCCGCAATAACAACACAATAAATCTATGCCATGAAAATTATGAATGGCATAGATTTATTGTGTTATTATTGTGAGCAAGCAAGATGAAACAGCAAGATGAAATGAATAAGACACAAAAAGTGTTTTCAAAAAGATTTTTTGCCAGACAGAGTCAAATTTAAAAAAAAAATTTAAACCAAGGAGCAACTTCTGTTTTAATTTACTAATGTTGGGCCAGCTTGCTAGTGTGAGACATCTTGTTTTTGACTTTTCATTCAAAAGAAACAGTTTTACTTAGAATCTCACAATGCTACCAACAGCTGTGCATGTATTTTGAACAATAAACAACGAAAATGTCAGACCAAAATATGATTGGCTCAAAGAAACAGGAGTAATTATTTTGTTGTGGTTCAAGTCTGGGTCATTGCTTCTTGTAAAAAAAGACCTCAGAAAAGGCCCCTTCAATAGAATCGGCATATCTGTTCCTCTGAGTTTTAGCTCTTTTCTGTGTAAAAGCAGACTTCTACATTAAGGCAAACATCGAAGATGGCTGTTAGTTATTCATAGGAAAGCATTGGTACAAATATTGAGAATCAAGAGGTATTGTTAATTATTGACAAGCAAGCGCCAGTACAGAAATGCTGTAGCATAGTTTCCAGGATGGTAAAAAAAAAATTCTCATCGACCCAAGACATACTTAGGGTACTGACCCAATTGGTGACAGTCCAGTCAATCAAATAAACTGGCCTGAACCAGTCATAGTAGCCCTGGGGCAGTGGGCACTCCCTCTGGTTGAGCTCTGTTCTCTGACCAAAGTTTTTGTAATGTAACCATCAAAATCCATTCCTGACTAGTATAGACAATATAGCAAAATCCATACCGCGGTACATATTTCCACTGGTATACATACTTACACCGAAGGGGTACAATATCGAAATATAATTGATATTCACCTTAAACAAACAGTAAAATGCATGTACTTTATCTGCGATGAACAGGTTCTGATAAAGGTTTCTTCTCGCCGTCACTACTGACAGTGCCAGGGATAGGTGCAGAGTAATTTCTGCCGCATGCACATCAATGACGTGAAGAAGAATACCCCCTTTGAAGAAGACGGCAGCATTTTCTAGAAACAACCCGATTTTTCTCTACCAAGAACTCTGCATGTACAAGCCATTGCAGACAGATTGCATTGATTAAAAACAGCAGATAGGAACTGTAGTTTAGTGCAGCGGTACACATGCTGATCAATATCACTCTTGCACCTGTGGCTAAAACCTGCACAGTTCAATATATCTGGCTCCGCTTTCATATCCACAAACAATTAGTGGAAGCATTTCAATTTCGACTGAACTCCATCAAAATTTAATCCGCTCTAACTCTCTCCCGGTCTGAAAATGGGAGATTTCAGTGACTCCACCCAAAACCCATCCGTGGACAGTGCATCACCACGGCTTGTGGTACTCCGCCTATCCGGACTTCTGGAATAAGGTGGGGGGAGGGTCTTAGGAAAACGCCCATTCTATGGACTGCCAGTAAAAACATGGTGACAATTCAGCACACAACAATTCAACTGTCTCTCTTCTCTCAGGTACCCATACGGCATATTCTTCCAGAGTATATTCCGGCCCTGGTGCGGTCACATTTGCGGTGGTGACATCTTCTCCAACCGTGTTAGCTATTCCTGTCCAAACTCGTTTCAGTCATAAATGCGGTTTAAGCTCTGCGAACAATGAAGCGCTGTTGCTGTACGGCAGCCTGATGACTAAAACAATGACTAAGGCCAATTTATATTTCATGAATACAAGAAAGTGACATGCTTTTTTTAAAATGTAGTATTCGGCATTATATGGAGATCACCGCAGGAAGTAGCAAAGAAGAGGGCCGTTCACAGCAGCGTGCGTCTCCCACCCCGGTCCCCGGGAAAAGGCGGAGAGCCGAATAAAGCCGTGTGACATCACGGCGCCGTGAATTCATCCCCGCCGACGCCGAAAGAAAAGCAACAATCTGCGGCTGCGGAGTTTAATTAAAGGATCTGCATAATTTGAATGTTATGAAAAAAAAAAAAATGAAAAAAAAAAGTTCAAAATCACATCGGCGCCTTGAAGTTGATATCATTTAATGGGATCAGCTCATTTACAGCGCGCTACTCCTTCTGTCTGGCTGCCGCGACAGAGAGAGGAAAGACGCAGGAACACTGATCTCTTCCCTGTTAAGACAGACGAGGGGATGTAAGTGGGGAAGGGGGGGGGGTGGGGGGTGGGGGTGGGGGGGGGCGCTCTTGTTGTGACAATTAAAGCGCTCCTCGGTTAGATGCATCTCCTTCATATTGTGACAAGGCGACGGCAAAACAAATCGGAGAAGAAAAGAAAGATGTTATTAATCCGAGGAACACGAGGCCTCTGACCCGCCGGCAAAACAATAGGGATTGGAGCCAGGCGAGGACTTCTCGCTTCTAGTCTCTTTTTCTCGCCGCACAAATCTTTCTTTACCAGTAATTGGCTTGGCAGTTTTATATACAGACAGTGTTAAGCAGTACATGTAATACCTCAAACATTACTGTCACCGGTCTCTCTCTGTCATCTGATTTACAGACTGAACGGGGAGCAGCGTTTAGACTGAGGTCACGGCACGAAGCACAGTAAAGTGAACAGCAGAGCATGTCTGTTCCTCCATTACTTTAAATCTTACTGGAACTCCACCAGTGCGCCGGTGTCTCCCGCAATCTGCCCTCAAACAACTTAAACCGCACGGCGAAGGACGTGGATCTTTGTCTACGGAAAGTCTGAAAGGAAATTGCTCGTATATTTAAACGTTAATGCACTTGGATTTGAAATTAAATAATATTTTGATCTTAAGTGCTTTAAAATACCATAGACATGCAAATACTACAAACACTTGAAATAAGTCAAACGCTTCATATCCATTTCAATTTTTAAAATTGAAAGCAACAGGCTTCAAATTGTTTCTGTAATATTAAAGTTCCATTCAAGTAGCATTTTTCACATGTAGGTTCAAAAAGTATGAATCACAATTGCTGCTCTCTTTCAGACAAGCTTCTAGAAACCTTGAATATTTGAAGTAAAACACGATTTAAATGGATTGCAGTAGAAGTAAATGTGTCAGAAAGTGATACTGCATGACATAAACACACAGTATGTATATATGTTCAAACAGTGTTTGTGCTATACACATAAAGATTCAAACAATCATAAAAAGTTATGAGAACATACAGATCCAGCTGTGTAATACCACCCCCTCTCAAGAACATTTCTGAGTGAATTAAATCACGTGTGGTCCAGTTTTAAAGACATGCCTACTGAAATGCAGTTCTCAATGACAGAAATAAACCACATTACGGAAAATATACACTGTAGTCGCAGAACTCAGAGGTAATGCAAATCCCATAACACAATAAGAAATGTGGCTTCTAAATCGCATTACTGAAAATCAAATCTCCCTTTAAGTCTGTAATTTCTGTCTTATTATGGAACTACTCCATACTCACTGAGGAATCGTATGGGCATGAGATTTTTTTTTCCCACAGACAAAGCCATATAAATTTCCTAATCAGAGAACATTCATTTACCACGGACTGAAAGCGCACAGTAACTCTGGTGTCGACGTCAATTCAGCCTTTATTGCTGAAAGCCCTTGTACACCCTCCTCATATCAATTCAACAATAAAAATGTGCATGTTTCATAAAATGATTGACTCCAACTCCAGCAAATTGATCTGGATCCTTGGAGATTGGCGAAACCTAAATGAAGTCATTTTTGCGGCAAGGCTGGCCTACCCAGAGATTTGCGGGGGGGGGGGGGTGGGGGTGGGAGGAGGGAGTGCATTGGTGGGTTGGGCGGCCTAACACAGTCAGTTCAGCATTATTTCTAATTGCTTAAAATTCCGACAAATTTCATCAAACATGGGGGGGGGGGGGTTATGCGGCAAGGGACTTCAAAGCAGAGGGGATCAAGATGGTGCTGGTGGAGATACTCCGCGCGAGAGAAACGCCAGCCAGCGTGATGATTTATTCATGCATACATATACGTTCTCATTAGCGCTGGCTAGCAACGCGAGTGGGGCGGCCTGGCGGTTTGGGGAGTGCGGGGCGGGCCTGTGCGGCGGAGGCCGTCTGTTGATTGACTGGGGGGGCGGGTCCCAGCGGCCGCGGCTGCGGCGTGCGGGTGATCGACACCCGCGCCCGGGCTGTCTGGAGGGGCCCCGGGGCCTCCCCTCCGTCTACCGCAGTCACGGCGCTGCGGTTAGGGCGGTGGGGCGGCAAAGTTCCGGCGTAGAAAATCCTGCTTTGCTAGGTCCCAGAAAAAAGCTTCCCCAGTTTAAGTACCTGTGTGCTCCACTGGGTGTTACCCACCTGGGCCGTATGAAGCCGCCACTCTCAGCCCCTCCCCCCCACCCCCCCCCCCCACACCCCAGCCTCGCCCCTCCCAACGCCTCCCGCAAAATCACCATCAACAGCACGGCATTCAAAGCGGTGGCGCAAAAATAAACTGCTTTGAGAGTGGCTGTTATCAGATGGCTTATTACAGATATTAGGAGACAAAATGGGTGACCGAAAACCGTTAGTCATGCGTTGAGAGAGCGATAGCTAAATGCTTCACGCATGAGTCGGCACGTTTGTTTTATTTGGCTTTTTTTTTTTCTTTTTTTCCAAAGCCCTGGCCCGTGTCTCTCTCTCTCACATTACACCGGCCCCGCACGGCCGCAAACGCGTCTAAATGGTGGAAATCCATCGGTTTCAATGTGAATGTCTGCAAGACAGCGGGCCGAGCAGATTGATTAAATCGAGCCCCGGCTATGGAGGGGCAGAAAATGGCGTGATTAAATTGGATGAATACAGGAGTCATTCGAGTGTCCTGTGAGTAGGAGGAACAGCCGACTGAGCGCTAATGTAAATCACAAACAGTTTGGAGGCTGAAATCCTCTGTGACCTTCCCCCGCCCCACACACACACACGCACACACACAAATACACACACACATCTCCAGAACCTTCCACTCTACTGCTGCCCAAACCAACCAACGCAGTCAGGCAACTGGAGTCGACAGCAGAAGAAAAAAAAAGAAATTACCTTTGCCCAGGAATAAATCATATTTCAACGGGAAGAAAAAAATATCTGCAAGATTTAGTAGATATCAATTAAAAGTGGAGTGACTGCATTCATGTTGCATTAGCCTGTAAGCACAGGGGGGGGAATATGCTTCTTGAAAGGCTATTGGCATGCTAATGTTTTAAAAGCACAATATCAAGGAATTATTTTTGACATTTTGATTCATGCATCGTTATAAAGAGCCAAGACAACATGGTTTAATTATAAAACATATTACTGCTGCCTTAGTCAAGCCAATTAAATTTGATTGGATACTTTCTTTATTCAACAAGCTCTTTTCATGTCATTTTAATTTAGTGTCAAAGCAGCTTGAATATTGGAAACTAAATTATTTACTACTGCCCATAAGCCAATAATGCTCCATTTGTCTCATACTGAGAGGGACTAGACTAACAAGATTATTAAGGACATTACTTGTAATGGTAAATGTCCTTCACTTTATTTGAGCTTCACGCTGTGCTTTTAGACATCGCTCTTCAAAAGAGCTCCACTTCGTACGGAGACGAGCGTGCTGTCAAGGCGGTTCTGTTCGGGGCGTCTGAGTGCAGGTGGGAGGGGCCCGTACGGTGACACGGGCTCGGGTAAACAGACCAGCGTTTTAGCACGGCACCGACTTTAAACCGGGACCGCTCGGTCCTGGCACCGCAAGGCCGGTGCCCAGCAGCGTCCGCAGCCCGAATAACTTGCACTTGGTCTCTATTATCAATGCCCACCTTTTCCCCACCAGCTCTAACCAATCTGCAGCCTAGGCCTGATTATGCAGCGACTAAGTACTGTACTTTAAGTGCAATCGTCCGTTCTCTTTTTGGCAACTGACATTTCAAGGTCTATGACGACCGGCAAAAGTATCTGGTGTGTGCAAGCTGAGATTCTTTTTGAGATTTCCTTGACACCCCCCCCCCCCCCAAGATGAGAATGGGAGAGACTAGCGTTCTTGTTTCCAGTGCGAGGCGAAGGCTGGTGCTTTGTACCAATTTGTGCAGATATTAGCTACAGCTGACTAAACGGCCAGTCACAAAGCGAGAAACCGGGCCCTCCATATTCATTCCAACTGTCAGTCTGATTTATTTCTCCATTATTGGACCATTTGCATTTGCAAAAGGACTAATTACCAGGCCCACCAACGCAAGGTACAGTGCTTACATATGCTCGGCAAGCCAGGGGAGAAAACAGAGCATTTAGCCAATGTTTCCATCTCTACATCATTTGCAGCCTGTCTGTTTTGGAAAATGTAAATTAATCATGAAAGAAGGTGGGGCCAATTCTCCTCTGTCTACAGTGAGAGAATTTTCTCCAAACCCAGGAGGAGCCAAGGATATGTTATGCACACAAACAAAAACACTCACACATACACACACACACACACACACAAACACTCAAAAAATCTCTCTCTCTCTCTCTCTCGCTCACTCTCGCTCTCTCACACACACACACACACAAACACTCAAAAAATCTCTCTCTCTCTCTCTCTCTCTCTCTCGCTCACACTCTCGCTCTCTCACACACACACACAAGCTCTCTCACACACACACATACACATACGCGTGCACGCATACACAAAAAGGACAGATAGAGATACGCTGGTGAGTATGATAAAAACACAAAGTCATGCAGCTCATGCCAGCATGCCCTTTGTCATCTTTATTCAGGAGAGAAACAGTCTTGAGTGAAGCTGCAGTACAATATGAGGCTAATCCATAATTAAGACTGAAACCAACACAGCTATGATTCCACATTCCTGAGAAAATATTATAAAATGAAATGTGTGGTGAGGGAAAAAAAACACTTTTCTCCCGCAATGTTCATACAATAAGTCATGTTCTTGTTCACTTTTGTCCCAGTATTCCACTTAACAGTTATATATTCATGAACAAACAAAGTAAGAACACCATTTTCAGTTATTAAAACACATTGTTCAACAACAATGCGTCCTGGAGCTGTTTGTGGTGACAAAAAGGTGTACAAGTAATTGTTTCCATGGCAATTACTTTCTTTGATGCGCACTGAAAAAATAAAGAAAATAACACAAACATGCCCACAGCCTCCATGCAGCCAAAAGCAATTTCCTTTTCTAATTTTAGTTATGCAAAGCCTATGGGCATCATCAGCATTTAGTAATTAGTTTTATAATTACTGCTGTTTTGCTCTCTGTCATTCAATTTTTCTTACACTACGACTGGGGAATGAAACATCCCGCATTCACAGCTGGGCAAATTACTATCCATTTACAGACTGAGGAATACAGGAAGTTGATTTCTTTTTATTTATTTTTAATTTTTTTTTCCGCCGGCGCGGCGCGGCGATGCCCCGGCGAGATCGCCGTCCTCCGCCGCCGAGGTCCGGGGGCCCCTGAACGCCTCTGCGAGCCCCTCCTTTTGCGATGCGAGCGCTATTAATTCCCTCATTACCAGTTTCAACAATGAGCGCGGCGCGGCGGGCGCACGGCGAGGGCACTTTAATCAGCGGCCCCTTCGCGGGCGCCCCGCCCGCCCCGCCAACCCGCTACGCGGGGCTCGCCCGCCCGCCCGCCGGGCCCACGCGGCGGTCCGCGGCGGGAGCGGATTAGGCCGCGGCGCAGAGCGATTCGGCTGTCGAATAACCACCGGGCGCACGGCTTTGTGAGGGGAACTAAGGCTTTGATGAGATCGGCCCTTCAGACCGCGTCCGAGACGTCGCGCCGTACCTGCGCGGAACACCTCCCCCCCAAAACGGGTTGGGCCGCGTTGCCCCCCCCTCCCCACGCGGGGACCTACAGTACGGCGTGTCTGCCGCAGGCCATCGAACGCGACGACGGCGCCAGCTCGCTTCGCGACAAAGACGACGCCGTCCTCGATCAGCGAGGCGACAATAACCGTCTGCGCGGGGCGAACTGATGGTTCGCCGCTCTGCGCGCCCGGCGACGAAAACGGACAGACGGAAGGGAGGCCTCGTAAAAAAAAAAAAAAAAGCGGTTGACGGGATCAACAGACGGGTGGAACCCATCTCGACGCGGGCTCCCAGGCTCGAAAGCCCCTCAAGCTTTTCCTTTCTTTCTTTCTTTCTTTCTCTTTTTTTTTCCTCTCTCCCACAGAACCATCTATTTTTCGCCGTTAATAAAGTGTGGCATTTTGGCTGCCAGTTCCTGTTCTGCATGCATGAATAATAAACGCACAGGTGGCGGAGGGGGTCAGGAGGCACGCGCCAGCCTCCGAACAAGAGAAAGGTCACGCTTGTTTGTGCAGTGTCCTTCAACAGATGTGAATCGCCTCTGACAGAGACCAGCAAATTTCGGTTAAAACGCTCGGAAAAAATTAGTTGATGGGTCAATTACGGTAAAGGTCAATAGACACAAAAGGAGAGCGGCTCGCCGGCGCAAGTTATGATAATAAATCAACACTTGAAAACTGGAGGTCAAATTCTTTTACTTCTGACGCCATTAATATCAGGAGCTTTCATTATGGAAAAGGGCCAACATTCTCTGTCCCTGGCTAGAAAACTTTGCACTGGAGTGTGGAGAGGCTTTTTTTCTTTTTTCAAAAAAAGATGGCTGGGGCCTTGTAAGGCCATTATCGCAGGAAAAATACCAGCACTAATCTCAGATTTTGTTTCTTGCTAAAAATGAAGCAAGAAGAGAGGTTTTCTGCTCTCAGGCTTCGAGCAAAGATCTGTTTGGAAATGGATTTGCCAACCTTCACTGCGCTAAGATTTCCCTAAAGGTTACAATCATCAGTTATTAAGTAAAAAGTCCTTTCCAGAAGTCGACACAATCATTTCTTTGGCAAATCATATGTAATAACATATTTGTGGCAATGTTGACACAGTACATGTGTTAAAGGCGCTAGGAAATTGATCACAAGACAGGCCTACTGAATGAACTGCAGACTCCGGAGGATCAGAAAGAGAATTACTGCTCCTGAGTGCACAAGCAAACCAGAGGAGATGAGAACATTCTTCTTCACGCGTTACATTAAAGCAGCACAGTCTGCCATTAGCATGTAGCCAAACGTCAAACAGCCAACACCGCGGTCTCTGATCGTGACGGGGTCAGACAGCCATGGAACCCTCTGAATCCGTAGGTTTGGAAGAAGGTCTGCAAGACGCGAAACTTGGTGAGCTAAGCAATTCAAGACCGTTGATAGGACGCGAAGATGCGTCACCGGCGGTTGTAGGCCCGCGGTCACGGCGTTCACCTTGCTCGCCGTCCGTGAACGTCAGCGATGCCGATAGGTTCGTTTTTAAAATGCGAAACGAGAGCAATGTCATTTGCTTTACGGGCTGTGGAAGCCAGAGCACGTTCCACGCAGCCCCATAACCTTTTAGCATTTCCTTCATTTGAATATAGAGCCGAGCCATGATGGAAGGCTTCACACAGCGGCAGTATAAATCTATCGCCGTACATACTGGGGCGAACGATTCCGTACGTACGTTTTCCTCATTAAAATGCATGCGCCTCATCAAAAGGGAAACAATGCAATGATGCCACCTGTTGTGTACCGCACAGAACAAACAGTACACAGAAAATGAAAACGTTCCCGCAATTTGCTTAGATTTGTCATGTTCTTTCAATGGGAATTTACCTCGGAAAAACATAAATGCACTCCATCCTATAAAGGAGACGTGGCTCTGTGAAGCCATGCGTGCTTTCTTCAGAGAAGGATGAATTATTCCTTTTTATTTACAAAACTGAACGTGCAAATTTGTTCAGACTTAGTCAGCAAGACGGTTCTCGCATGGTTTACCAATGGAACTCAATGGAAAGCACATTTAATACTTATATTAGCTTGATCACTGCAAATGAAAATCGCAGCTTTGCAGAACTTTACAGATGTTTTCTACACTGCTCCCAGAGTAGTTAAGTGAAATGTCAAATCTACAGGAACAGCAAATGAGAAAATTAGCATCTAACCAAAGCAGATGAAGCCCAAATTTGAAAACATTCCGAATGAATATGCAAATCTTGTTTCTACATGTTGGACATTGTCATGTCATTCCTCATCCTGTTTTGGCTTGTTTAATTGCATCCAGAAATTATTACAATTACTAAAATTAGAGCACCTGTACATTGGTGTACAACTCCTGCTTTGCTATGTAAGCTATGCAAGACATAGTGTGTGTACAGTATGGGAACTCAGTGACTATCTTCACTGTAGTATTTGTGTAGCATAGAGGTGCACACCTAAACAGCTCATGTCTAAATTAAACAGGCCAGCCATCTTGATTTGGGCAGGTGTCAGTGTGATGTCATACTGTGTGCCGCTGCTCTGGGTGCGGGTGATTTTTGGACAGCCCGGTTCCAGCTCTGTAGTGGAGAAGGGGACAGGGTTCCTACCTTTTACGGAGGTGTTGGGGGGCGGGCCCTCTATGCGCAGGTTCCACGGAGGGTCCCCCTGGTTGGCGAAGTCCCTCATCTTCAGGTAGCTGATGGTGAGGCGGATGATGGAGGCTTTGTCCAGCTGGCTGGTGATGGCGCCGGGGAGAGGCAGCATCTTGGCCAGCTCGTAGAACTCAAAGTTCTCCTTCCCCCGCCGTGAGCGCGCCGCATCCCGGGACTTCTCCTTCCTCAGAGCCTGCAACCTGAGAGGGCAGCCGGGGTTAGCGCACGCTAGCGTGGTCCATGCAGCACACTCATCTGAGCCAATCAGAACGTACATGCCTGCATCAAGCTCGACACCCTATTCAACCTAATTCAACCAGGCTCGTCTGGGGCAATCAACACTTCTACTGGACCAATGACATCAAACCGCAAACTGTTAGAAAATATTCACATGGACCTAGAAGTGCACCCTCGCATGGGGCCAATTGCTAATTAGAACAAAATCATCTGGGCCAATCAGCATGCAGGATACAGACACAGGTACAAATCAGTACACACTCAGACTACCTAATTATCACAGAGAAACCCACAGTCTGACCCAATCAACAAGAAGCATGTGCTCACCTAGCCCAATCATGATGTAGCACACACTTTCCTGGCTCAATCAGTAATCAGACTTGGTTGCACCAGTGTAATGAGGATAGCGGTCACATGACCAAACCAAGCAATCATTGCAACGGTTAGTGACTAAGCTTCATCCCAGAGGGAAACCTCTAAACAATTAATTCAGCTAGCAGAATTTAAAAGGTGGGTCGAATTTCTGATTCAGTCTGGCCCAAAGTCTCAAGAGGCAGTTGGATGAATGACTTTTAAATTGCCGCCAATACATAAGAAGCTGCAAAGGGTGTAGATCTCTTAGTCAAGTTAAAACGGTTTTGCTGTTTGACCTAAAACAAAGACATCTCATGTACCATCCCACTGCCTAAGTGTCTTGTCACATTTAAAAAAGGCAACTTGTGATGGAATCATTTTACTACAAAAAAACAGTCTTCAAAGCCATCATCGGCTATCACCATATCAACTGGAGCATCTGAATTAGAAAGCTAATGTCTAAACATGGTTATAAAAATTATGAGGAATATTTGTGATAGATCAGTGCGATATATTTCTGAAAAAAATGAGATAGTTTTGACAATGATTACAATAGGTGCAAGGCTTAGGCCATCCATAGTAACAAAATGACATTCGCATGAAATGATATAGATACACACAGCTCAAAGGCTGATTATACAATGAAAGAACCTGATCTTATGTATCCTAACTAGTCTATGTAATTGATTGCATTTAATCAATAAAATCAAGGAGCGCTTGAAATTATCTTCTAATTGGAGTGTTCATTAATTGGAGAATTTCCCATAGGTATTACTGCAAAACAGGAACTGCTGAACTAACCCAGCGTTCAAAAGCCTGCAGTGTGCGTAACACAGCAATGTTACAGCACCTTCTGTGCTGCCTGAAAAAGACATGTAAGTGTGTTGTTGAGGGACATGTAGTTCTGTGTGTATAAACACAGTTGCTCTGCACATAGGAGCACTAAATAACAAGACTTGCTCTTTCTGAATTTCAGATAAAACAACTACTATTTATTCAGTCATTAGAAAGACTACACCTGTAATAATGATGCAAATCATAAAAACAATGAATTATTTTGCCACAAAAATCTCTCGAGTTCATGAGATCCAATATGCATGACAACATTTTTGAGAGCCTCACAAATATAGGAGCACTATTACATGATAAAATCTGAATCAGAAATTAACTACAGCAATTTCACTACTCTGAATGTCACATATTCTATAGTATGCTAGCTCATAGCGGTCACATACATTTTTATAGAAAGGATCTGTATAATTCCCGGGATACTGCAGAGTGCAATTTTATTAAGATTTCAACTTAAAACCACAAACTGAACACATTTCTGGTGCAGCTTTAGCGTTTGTGAACTATAGGGGCCATACAGGTAAATGCACCTTCACACTGCAATGCTACTGTACCACATCATACACACATTATTACCAGGGGCTCTGTTCCTCCTGCAAGCAAACATCCCCCGCACTGTTAATGTTTCCCACAAACCTGAGCGGGACATATGATTGTTTATCAAGATGAAATGCTCCATTCTAAGCCGCCCATCTCCTGCCGCGTGTTATTTAATATCAAACAACCTGCTTCAGCAGCTTCCGCACTTCCAAAAGGCAACTCCCGGCCATCCATTGCGTTCATCATCTCCAGCCATATTGGATTAAGTCGGCAATAAATCACCCAAGAAGCTTTGGTTCCCTACTGGCCAACACTTACATTAATTTTTTAGCACCACGGATGCAAAATTGGTTAGAAAGGGTTTAGAAAGCTGGCGGTTGGAAAAACATTCCGAGTAGATGAATAACGACTGGGAAAGGAGACAATCGCCAGCCATTAATTTCACTGGAGCGTTTGCTAAGATACACAGGAAAAAAGAAACAAAGGAATGAAAGGCAAAATTTGGCACAGCACAAAAACACACTTTTTTTTTTTCTCCAGGTGGAGGGAACGAGCCGGGCTCTGTATTGTGTGCGCAGACGCGGTTCCTCGCTTCTCCAGAGCGACCGTGACACCCCTCCGGCTCACCTACGCCGTTCAGCGATTCGCGACGTTCGCAATTTTTCAGACGTAAAACTCGGGAGCTCTGCCGGGACCTTCGCGGGGCTGCCGAAGAATCTCTCCGCCTCGCTAATGCGACGATCGTAGTTGTCATAATCAATTTACGTTAGCTTTCGTAAGCATCAAGAGCATAACAGGATAATTTCACTACCAAATATAGATGCACACTCTGCCCTTACAGCTGAGTGGCAGATTGCTACTCTCGATCATCTCTGCCTCTCTGCCGCAGAAGAAACGTACCATTTGATGGTCTGCTGCCCAGACAATATATAAAGCTAGTTGTAATGGTTGTTTGGAGGCAAACTGCGACACACCAGCAGAATTTCATTTGTTCCGCAAACTTGGAAAGCATTATGTTGGCCTGCCAAATATTTCTTGATGCGCCAGGGTTGTGTGACCTTCATACCAGAGCCATATTTATCACGTTCTACCGAAGTCAAATACATGCCTTTGTTTTTTCTTTTCTTTTTTTTTTTTTTTAAACAAAAAATGAAGGTGAAATTCAACCTGGGTCCTCGATGGCTTTTTAAGCACCTATCAAGAGAAAGGATGAGGGCGTCTTGTTTTGCAGACATGATCTTGCTCCCGGGTCAAAGCGGCGCACGCGGCTCACGCGGTCATCCCCGCCTCCCGATTGGTGCAAAGCTAAGAAAGGGCTTTCCGTCCGGTTTTCAACACTCATTTGGGCTAATAAAGCACGTAGCGGTAACCCGACGTTTACAAATGACTCCCCGCAAATTTAAAATCATGCGAGCGCACGCTCGAAGCGCCGCGACAATGACACCAAGAAAAACTGTTAAATATTTACTCGGGAAAAGAATGATTATTGGCCACACAGAAGGTGCCAGCGGGGAAATCAGGGAATCTGAGGGGCCTCTGATTGCAATCATTGTGGGGGGAATAAATTGTCATTGTCTCTCATTTCCTGGTCTTCCACTCGCATCAGGGGGAAGGGCTGTGTGGGAAAATTACTGTACCCCCCGCATGCACTTTGTATAGTTACGTGGAACAGGACCATTTGAGATCGCGCCACAGATAGGACAAAACCTCACCACAACACTGCACTACAGTATTAATATTACCGTCAATTCACATGCATTCTTCCAAATATTATTATTACTGTACGAAATCAAAATGTAAACCTATTCTGGCGTGCTTTCTCGACCAGGTTTAAATGTATAACTGGAAAAAGGTTCCCAGTGAAATAACATTTTTTTTAAAAGTCTGCTTTCAATTTCCCACGGCTACAGTCTTCATGAATGCAAAGCAGCGCAAGTGCAACACAGATGTCGCAACTTCCCGCCAAACCCGCGAAGGGGAGAGAGGGGGATTCGCTGAAAGCTTCCTTACGCAGAGCCACAAAAGCACCCCTCCCCCGAACAGAAGAAAATAATGTCCCCACGGCAAGTTATTTGCAAGTATCATTAATGGAAACATAACCTTCCAGCGCCTCACCTTGTTTGTTGTCTGGGGCTTCTATTTACCAGATCACACTAATCACTCTACCATTCAACTTTGGAGGAAGAACAATAAAAATATCAATTAAACTTGCTGAAACTTCTGCAAATGATCATTTGGGATGGCGGTAATTGCTTTCATCAGGCTAGAAAAGCCAGCCAGAACAGAAATGTCACTTCGGATTAGCGTCCTCTCTCCTGAAGCAATGGATGATACAGCTGATGGAGGACTAAATGCCAAGACCAATCAATCGCTTTTGTGACTCTTCTAGCTGCCGTAAAAAAAAGGAGGCCATTTTCTAGAATTTACTCTTCATTATAGTAAATGCTGTCTCCTTGGTAACATAATTCAATTTCTTACTAACTTGGCCATGCCACGTCCTTCCAGAAAATAATGTTTATGAAAATACAATTCTGCCGTTTTAATACAAAACATCAGATGAGCATTATGGGCTGTGTAGAAAGTGTTTGTGGTCCGTACTCCAGTGCACACAAGGTTTAGCCCGGAGTTGGAAGATGCCCGTCATACCTATAGTGCTGCAGTACTGCAAGTGCTCCCCAATGGGGCAGTTTTCCTCATGTCCTGTTTGCTTCAAATGGGAAACCTATTGCAATAATTCTAGGTTAAAAATAGAAGTCATATGTCCGGTCCCCACAGACACACACAAACACATGCACATGCGCACAAGCACACGCGCTCACATATGCATACACACACGCGTGTATTTATTTATTCATTTTCGAAACAACCTGATTCTGACCACACCACTATAAGAATTTGGACTTTACAGGCTAAGGAACTTGATCCTAGTGTATGGCACTGCCTTATAAGAGCTGTAACCACCGTTAACCTGCCAAACAGTTCTCTTTTTCTAAATGGGAAGAGGGATAAACCAAAGAATTAATCTTACTCACAAATAAAGAGGAACAGATCGGGTTACCCGTTCAACCTTGGTGAGCCAAATAAACGCATGAAACGATCCTTCACTTTTTGATATTCTGAAGTGGTTCCTCAATCACGGTCCAGTATAGCCATTACCGCTACCTTTTCTCCCAGAGTCTCCCTGGTGGCTTCAATGCCCTGAGAGACAACCGCAGGTGGCGGCATGTGGGAGAGAGCGTATGGAACTCACGCCCAGTCTCCTTTAGCATAGCATCCTGCTGGAGTGCGCGGCTAAAGCACGTAGCTCGAGTATATAGGCCCTCGACTGTGCCAGCCTGACGGCACTCGGTGATGAATATTCAGCGTTTCAAGTGTGCTCCAAGCCCGGCAGCACACAAAAGAGCATTCCCTAAAGTTGTGTATATTCAAACAAACAAAGTGTGATACCATCAGAGTTACAACTTGACCAAGCGGCGCGCGTCTCTTCGCGCTGGGAACGAACGTCCTTGCGCGACCTTTACGCCAGCGGTTTTTTTTTTCCGCCATTCCGGCTTTCCCAGGCAGCTGGAATTCCGCGGGACAGGCAGGGGGGGAAGGATCTTATAGGATTCCGGGAAATAAGGCGGGCATTAAACCCATTACGAAACTTTTGAGCGCAGATCTTTTAGGAATTTAGCTCGTGAGATCGCATAGCACTGTGTATGGATTGCACAGAGCTGTCACAAGTGAAGAGCCTGAATATAGCTAACATTACCCTTTCCAGAATGATTGATTGTTGCAAGTACCCTGGCTGTCACAAATTGTATAGCGAGGACGGACAAGGTAGCACAAACACAATGGCTGCCAGGCCTACTTGCCCTACACCAAAACTGTTCAATCCAGGCAACAAGCGAACCTGGATTGAACAGGCTCCTTTTAACTTTTAAGTCCCCATCTAGCAGGAGTTTCTACCCTGTTATTTTGCACTTTTACTGTACTTCTGAAAGAGGAAATAGCTGGCATGGAGTGACTATTCCGAGGTGGGTGAGAATGTAGGAGTTTGCGTGCGGAAACGGTTAGTAGGAGGGAGGGCTGGAGTGGAGTTTTGGTAGGAGCATCTCCCCCCTCCTCCTTATTTACTGCTTTGTTTAAAAAGTGCTACCAGGTCGCATCGAGACGATTTCCGACATCAAAGCACAGAGCCCGGCGAACGGGAAAAAAAAGGAGTCTGTCTGAATTGGAAAGAGAAAAAGCAACAACAGAGGAAAAAAAAACAAAACAGGAGCATACAACTTTGCGTTTTTCATTTGTTGTTTTTCTACCTCTTGCTGTGGTATTGAAGGGCGTGAATGAAGCCGGTGAAAGAAAAGAGCGGAAGAAACACAATGGCCGCACAATGGCGCGCAGGCGAGCGGACCGCGAGGAGGCCGCATTCATCCCGGACGCCGCCTCGCGTTCGCGGCAATTACGACGGCGCGGGCGATTTGCGCGGGGGGAAAAACGCGGACGATTGCGCGGGATTAGGCCTCCGCGGCGGCTAATAAAGCCCCTTTCCCGGGGAGCCGGTGCCCTGCGTGATGTCAAGCCGCCCCCCCCCCCTCTCCGATTGGCCGTCCCTGCGGCGGGTGGGGAGGACGGGCGGTCCCGAGCCGACTGCGGTGCCCCGCTGACCGGATGAGAGGGGTTTGACAAATTTATTTCCCTGTTCTTGCGGGCCGCATGAATGAGAGGCATGCATGTTAAAGGGGGGGGTGGGTGGGTGGTTGGGGGGGGGCGGGGGGGGCGCTCGGCACGGCACAGCGCCTCGCACTGGGGGCCCTAAGCCTATCCTTTAATTCGCACGCCCTGAACAGAGAGGCGTCGAGCGCACACACAGCACTCTCTCTCTCTCTCTCTCTCTCTCTCTCACGCGTTCGCGCACAGTTCGTACTCACGCACATCCGCCAGCCTCTTTCTTTCTTTCTTTTGAGACGGGCCGACCCCCCACTGTAACCATTAGCCGTTTCTCGGCGAGTGCATTTAAACATCAATATCTTTCGGAGAGGCTTTGATCAAAATAATATCTTTTAATGGCCATCAAAAAAGGGAAAGAAGGAGCGCGATGTGGCTCAGGGGGGGCACGCTCGCCAGACGGAGACTTCTGGAGCCGAAAAGCTGCCGCGGTCGCCTCGTTTTCACAGCGGTAGCAAGCGCTAAGGTTTTGTTATCCTGAAACCGCTCGCTTCTAGTGTGAAGAGCAAGCTCTTTCAAGCCGATCTTCGGGACCCTTACGATGCTCGCCGGTCGTTTGGAACGCGCCTCAGCCCTACACCGCGTCTTCGAGGGCCGGGCCGTTGATTCGGCGGGACGACCGTGGAAAATGTACCGACGTGCCTTCGTGCGCGCGCCCTCTCCTCTTCACACAAAAAAGATTAAACAATTCGCAATTCCGGCTTCAGACCTCCGCCGATACAAAAAAGGAACCGAACTTCCAACAGAAAGGAAAGACCTACGAAGCGCACCTCAAAATGATGAATTATCATTTCACACGGAGATACGGGCCTGCTCATCACGAGGCTCCAACTCCAGAAGTGTGGAAGACAACAATCATAAAAAGTGTTTGTTTTAGTGTTTGCTAAAGTGAGTCGTACACTTTGCCAGCTGAAGGACACATGCTTTTGATTTATGCGACCCTCCAAGCCTCTCTAGTACTTTCTTTCCTGTAATTGGATTTGAAGCCAACTATCCTGACTTATTCGCTCCAAGCAAATGTGGCTTGATGCAAAATAGACATTGGGCATGCAATGAGCCTTAAACACTTAATTCGTCCCCGCGCCATCATGTTTCCAGAGCTTCCAAAATAGCCGCTGCCTTTTTATGCCACTTCGCTAGTGTGAATCATCATCTTGTTGTATTTTCATAGAGAAATGACCGAGGGTACAAGTGCACGATGAAATGGGCGAGGGAATCAGTTTGGATGGAAGGACCAAAGACACTAAAGCTGCCAACCTTTCATGCTACAACTGGGCTGGAGGGAGGGTGGGGATGTGAGGGGGGGGGTCCAGATATAGGTAAAGCCACCCCCTGTTGAGAAGGAATGAAAGAAAAGGCCATCCAGACAAAAACATGACACACTAAAGAAGGGATACCACACCAGCAGATCTGCCTGGATTTGCTGACCTCCAAATTATTCATTCCGCGCTGCAAAAACAAGCGATCAAATGCTGTGACCTGGAAAAAAAAAAAAAAAAAACGTTTTCCAGGTCCAGCGCGGCACGTCTGACTCACGCGGGGCCCGGGCCGCTCGTACTGCCCGGGTCTTGAATGACCGCATGTTAATTTGGGTTAAGCGCCCGTCCTGGCAACGTTCAGCGGCGGCCACGCGGAGACCCGGGCCGACAGCCGCCGAATCCTATCAGGGGTTGAGAGAGCCTCTGATCCGTCCTCTGGCGGGACGGCGGAGGGGCGGAGGGGTTGAATAGCGGCGGGGTGGCTGTGCCACTTCGGGGCGTCCCGCGCGGGCTGCGTGTATTGAGGCCACAGGTTAGCTGAGGAGGGGCCCCCTCCTCCTCTCTGTCACGCAGAGCGGGTGCTTATCGGGGCACAAGGTTAGCACTCGTCCCCCACAAAGTAGGGCGGATGTCACCAGTGTGTGCAGCGTTCTGATGAGTCTCTCTCTCTCTCTCTCTCTCTCTCTCTCACACACACACACACACACACACCATGCACTCTCTCTGTTCTCATATACGATACACTACAAACTACTTTAACAACTAACATAATAGACAAACTGCAGCCACAAAACATCAAAATAATCTAACATCGTAATAACAATGTACATGTTAGATTCAGTCTATACAAGATCTTCACAGTTGAATATTCAAGTCATTATTATTTTCAATACAGCAATTCAACTGAATATTTTTTTTATCTAAATTGCAGGGATTTATGTGCCCTCTAACTGATCACAATTCAGTCATGTCAACAAAAAATATTCACAGTTATTTTCATAATTCACAAACCATTCTTACAATATCACGATCTCCAAGTGATTTGGGCTGTAACACCCAGATTGTAGAATCTGAAGTGAATGATAATTTAGACCGCTGACAACTAATTGGGGCGTACCAAATTTGACAATGAAGTTGTTCAGAAAATAGTTGTATTGTAAACAGGGTGTCATGTCTTGTACTGAATACTAAAATGAACAAGAACATATTCTTGATAACATCAAAAAATTCCTCAAGTAAACAGACTCTGCTAAAGTAATTTATAAAAAAGGAGAAAAAGAAAAGTTTACCAATTCTACTTTCTTTCCCAGTAATTCATTTGGTTCAATTTTTACACACCAGACTGAACTGCTAAGTGCAATTGTTTTGGACCTATGGTCTGGAATGAATCCTTAGCTACAACACTCGTTTTGTACAGTTTTCATGTGGGCACAAGAGAAAATTAATCCTAAGTAGGGAACATCGACTGCATTGCAACTTTCATCTAATTTGATGTAGTGCACAGATTAAATATTGACAGATATAAAAAAAAAAACAGTCCATTATAACATCTCTGCCAAACAATAAGCAGTTAACTAGTTACATTTTACTGCTGGTCAAATCAAGTCAAAACATACAATAGAATCACCAATAAGTGGATTCAGAAAGAAAAAAAAAAGATAACCCATTTGTTGTTTATGAAGTAACCGCAATAAATGAGTGAAACTGAACTCAATACATTACAGTTACATTGCAGACTTATTGGATAATATCACACAATTATGCCTACTTAGGAAGCACAATGCATAGCCATTATTACCCTAAGATGCATTATTTTGGGCTCCCTGATGGTGTATTATGGCAATAGCGAAATGCCCTGTGCTCCAAAGCCAAATTGAGGGCAGTTCTCTGTAGAGTGTTGCACGTACAGTTCCTCACGCTTGAATAATATATATTAATAAATGGCAACAATAATGTTTATGAGACATAATTTCTCTGCCTCATTGTGGAAACTCCAGCGAGCTTCCAGGGTCCTTAAGCGGGGCAGGGGATACAAGAGTCACAGACATGACATCTCTGGCAGGTTCCTCGTGAAAAACACCCATGCCCCCCCCCCCCCCCCCCCGAAAACCTCTTCAATCTCCATCAGCTTGCACCAACACCCCGCCTCACTCCAGCCCGCAGCCAGCGGGCGGAGCGCTTTCAGAGCCGCGGTGGACACCCGCTCAAAGCCGCGTGCCCATGGGCCACCTGGCCCCCCTCGGGTGCAGGGAACAGTCAAAAGGATGTTTCCGTGGGAACCCCAGAGCGGGCGGCGTGGTGGTGTCGGAGGAGGAGGACCTGAAAGCAGCAGTGGCACAGAGCAGACCAAAGACGGGGGGGAGGGAGGAGTTCAAAAAGGCTCTTCAATGTGAAAAGTTTCTCTTGGGTGTTTTGTCTTAACTCCCGGCTGAGCCAGAGGAAAGGCATATCCATACCTACATTACCATAGATAGCCGTGCGCGGGCTTTGCTGCGAGAGAGGGGTTTTTGGACCACGGCTGCTAGCATCACTTCTGGGACAGGAAGGGTTATTCGCCAGCGAAATAACAAGCAAAATCAAAGCGAAATGAAGGGCGCGGGCTTATTTGATCAGCTTAAGGCCAATAGCCGATTTAATTTCAATTAGAATTAATTAGCTATGTTACTTCTGCGGGTAGGGACAGGGGCCATTTTAAATGGACGTGGTGGTGCTGAAAAATGCTGAAGACCACTGGCCTGCTGAGCTGAATAGCCTTGCACATAATTTAATGTATGCACAGATGCTGTACTGTTCCCTTCAGCAGCTCGCGTGACTAAAATGACACAGCTCACCGGTGAGGACTACGTGTGAGATTCCTATGATGTGGGATTTGATGGGGGGGATGGGGTGTGGGAGGGCGGGGCAACAGTAGGCCCTCCTCAGACGCGGGAGATGAAGGGGGCGTCGGTGGCGATCTCTCGGTCGGCGTGTAATTAAGAGCCCTCTTTTTGAGTGACGGCGGGAGCGAGGCTCGACGGATCGCCGCGGCGACGCAAATCCCGTTAGCCGTGAATAAGCCCATTCAGGGCGGCGCAGGTAAGCCCGCCGCAATGCGATTAACACGCCAACCGCGCCGCCTCAAAGCCGAGAAACGGCAAAAAACGCAAAACCCGCCCCCTCCGCGCGTCACCTGCGTTAGCGGAATGGCGTTCTGCTGAAAGGAAATCCTGTTTAAACGTCTGACTCGGATCGCGGGATGTTCAATCCCTGGGCTTACCTAAAAAAAAAGTCCAATTCAAAAAGTACAGTTCAAAAAGTAAGTGTACAAGGGAATGGACCAAAGGCCAAAACATATTTCAAAAACTTCCTTTTTGTAAAGAGAAGTATCACCTGCACATGGGGACTGAAATAAAAACTAATAATTTTTTTATTTACATAAAAAAAAACCTAGGAACAGTATCATTGTTTTCTTTAATTCACACCGAATTCACACAAGTGTCGGAATGTCAGATTAATTCATTGTATATCATTATATATAATTAATTATATATAATTCTAATTAATTAATTGAATAATTAATTATTCAAAACAGGTGTCAAATGATGACATTTCATTTCATTTATATTATTCAACTATAGTCTGTGTCTGAATACACTTGTACCTATTCAAATAATTATTTCCAGATATCTTTGGTTTCAGAAATGTTCACATCCAGGAATGTGTGCTTTCACAGACAGCTGCGGTCGCACTGTTGACTGTAATCTACACGTCAGGACGACGAGACCCGATCAGAACCCGCGCTCGGCTAGCCCTCTCAGAAGCCCGGCGATTAGACACGTTGTGGTTAATAATTAACGAGGCGGGTTTTGGCAGGGACCGACATTCTGGGGGATGTAGGAGCCGGAGCAGACAGGGGAGCTCGAGCCGAGCGCTCAGGGCCTGTACGGCTTTGTCAGGGAACGCGGCGGGGGCTTAGAGTCTTCGCAGCCGGCACGCGGCTCCATCGCCGCTCTGGAAACGAGAGGTTCAGTGTGCTTTTCCCCAGGGGACGGGAACCCAGTGCCTCCAGCAGCAAGCCTCCAGCTGGCTCCTCCCAGCTCCTGCATTCCCACGGAGGCCGAGATCACAACATAATGACAATATCTTTATTTTCATATTATTTGCCTACCTCCGGCAACTTACGAGATTTGTATATATTTTTACACCCCCTCAGCGTTTAAAAATTTTTTTTTTTTTTTTACCTCACTCAAAAGTACAACTGCAGTTCCCCACCTGTCAAGTTGCACTTCCAAATACAGACTCCTGCTCTCCTCCCACCCCTCTTGTTCGGGCTCCAATAGGGACCTGTCTTTGTCCTTCCCTTCCACTTCACCTTAAAAGTCCCCATAATGTAGGGAGAAAGGGACAGTGGTTGTAGATACAGCATGGAGGAGCTTTGGGAAGAATGGCAAGTCTCATGCTGGGTGGTCACATGATCCCAGGTCCCAATCAGATGGTCCAAAGCAAGATGGTCAGGTCACCTGACTGATCTTCCTTCCTTCACTTGGGCAGAACCAAATTTGGTTTTCCACTGGAAGAAAGTTAGCTTCCCCTGCTAATGTTTCATAGCTGCAGGGAGCCTCGCCCGGCAATGACCTCTCACTTTAAAAGCGTTTTTCTCCAAGCCGAGCACCGAACAGAGAACTCAGCAGAACAGAAGCGCGCAGAGCCCCAGACTGCTAAAGAGCGTCCGCACGCTCGTCTGGGCCGTGAATGGCGGCTAGCGCACAATGGCGCGCGCACGGAGCCCACCGAGCGTCTTTATGGTTTTCGGGGGGGGGGGGGAGGCGATGCGGCCACTTTAAATGCAGAACGTGGGTAAACACCTGAATGGGGGCGATTAATGAAGCGGAAACCGAATGCTCTCCGTTGACAATGAGAGCGGGGAACGGGCGGGGCCGCAATCTCCTGCTCGGCTGCGCCGGGGGGCCCGGGGCCCGAGGGGTGCGAGCGGGCGCTTTCGGGACGTGTACCCCCCCCCCCCCACCTCCCTCTCATTAACGCACGCACACGGGAGGCCTTCTCAACGTCCCTCACGCTGCAGAGGTCCCATTGTCAGGAGGAAATGCATCCAATCCACCGCTCGGCTTCAGCCTTTCGGTCCCGCCGTTGGGGACTGTGCTGAGCGCAGGAGAGAGAGGGGTACCGGCCGCGGAGCGGTGCGGAAGCGCATCGGGGCGTCTGCGGGTGTGGGGCGCCAGTGTGGGCCGGGGTTGAGGAGTTCTCTCGTCTGTGTGGGTCATGCGTGTTGCAGCAAAACCCATAACATTTGAAGGAGAAATGGAGGAATGGTGGGTTATGTTGGCGAGTACATACAGTGCAGTCTGTAAGTATTTGGACAGTGACACAATTTTCGCTGTTTTGGCGCTGTACTACGGCACATTGTATTTGAAATGACACAATGAAAATGAGCTTAAAGTGAAGACAGCTTTAATTAGAGAGTATTTACATCCATATTAGGTGATCTGTGTTGGAATTATAGCCCTTTTAGAGTACAGAGCCAAAGCAACAAAAATTGTGTCACTGCTCAAACAGTTAAAGACTGCACTGTATTTGAAAAAATAAATAAAAAGGTCAAAATTTGAAATCTTTAAACAGCAGGACCAAAATTAGCTAACCGATTTCAATCCTACAATAATTTCTACACGGCAGATGGAAATGTTTGCACACACAGCCAGTTGAATGAGATGAATAGTTAAAAACATTAGAATCTTCAGTGTATATTGTACCAACATTGCCACTGCATTACATATTTTGTGACCTTAAAACCAGGAAGCTAGGCGTGTACTGTAAATGCACATGGGTTCACATGCGCGTTTTCAGCACTCTGCTAAACTGACAGCTGGCCCTTTCTTTCAGCCAGGGCGCCAGCCTAAACAGCACTCGTCTAAGTGCTCCTGCGTGCTCCCGCTCGCACATTTCCTCTTCCTTAATGAAAAGATCAGAGACCAAACGTCTCGGCCAATGAGAGACGGCAAGCCAAGCGCCGCTGTCACAGTGCGGCGGCCCCCGGTTGGCTCGGCATCAGATTCCGGTCAGCTCCATCGCGCCAGCCACCTCCCCACCCCCCCCCGATTCTGGAACATCCCCCCCACCCCCCCCCAAACACACCACACACACACACACACCCCACCCCGTTCTGTCAGGGTAATCACCGGGCTCAATCACAGAAATTCTACAGTACAATGGTAATTCTTTCTCACTTTTCTCTCCTCACTGTCGGCGCCAGGCACCTGCTGCAGCCGCCCAGGCGGAACGGCTCAATATTAGCTCCGAAATTAGCGGCGCTCCCCAGTTAAGGACTTGGCACACTCGGAGCGGGGGACAGACACTGTTAATGCCACATAAGCCCCCATCACCTGGGAGCTGCGCAATTACTTGAGCCAGCATCTCTGGTCCCACAACCCCCCGGCCCTTAAGACGGCTCGCTCCCCTCTTTTTTACCGCCCGCCCGGCCAAAAAAGCGCAGACGACAAAAAAGGGAGGCCGCTCCTTCCCATCAGCCAGCGTTCCGACGTTAGCCCACGGCTTCACGGCGGCGAGAGGAGAATTCTGGGTGACTGAACGATTCCGAGGATTATCTCTCAGAAACGTACTCATGATCATGAATATTCAAGAAAAGTCACTAGACAAGGATATTAAAAAAAACAGACATTTAGAAATGATTTTTTTGCCACAGTAAAACAGTTAAACACGCTGTCGTAATTGCTGTACTAATTGCTTATCACCTTTTCAAAAAAAATGTACAGTCCACAAAGCCGCAGCATTAAGCAGGAAGCGTCTGAGCTGAGGATGCATCTTACTGGAGGTTCAACTTTAAAGGAGGTTCAGCTTTTAAGTGACTACAAGGAACATCCCGGTTTTGGAAATGTGCGTCGGCTGTGCAAGCGCAAATAAACACAAACGTTTGATTGCATCCAAAGCAAATAAGAATAGCGTTCACTGGATTGCATTGGGATCAAAGCACCCTGCCTTCTTAAAACCTGTACTTAACATATTCTGTGGTGTAATCAACACTGAGGGGGAAAGTATAGCTTAAATAAACAAACAATAAAATTTTTAAATGACCACCCCGCATTTTATAAGCGAAACGAAACTATGCCATAAATGAAAATGGGAGTGGGTGTTGCTGGGAGGGTGCGAGTTCCGATATTAGGAACATTTCTTTACGAGCTGCTAATCTTTTTTTGGTGAGATGACTAATATCGAGGAGCCCAAGGGTTTGCGGATATAATGTACATTACAATTGCGAGAGCTTTCATGAAACCCCCGTAGTGAAGTAATGTCCTCCCTCTGGGGGCACTCCTAAATCACACCTTCCAAACTGAGATACTCAGCACTTCAATCCAAATCCAAGGGGAACCAGATGAGGAGACCTTGAGCTCTCTTAACTCAGAGAAAAACCTTCCCAGGGCTGATGAAAGCACTAAAGCAAAGACAGAGGGGAGAAAAAAACGGTTTAGGCCTTGCACTCCTGCACATTTGGAAGTTGGTTTTCCTCAGGAGCATGATGATGCTTGCAGAAGAGTGAAATAAAAAAAAATTCGCTTCATTCTCGATTTCATCCTTGGATACATTTTCTGCCATTTTCAGGACCAAAGCTGTCTGAATTTAGCTTTTTGGGGGTGTGTGTGTGAATGCACTGCCTTTGTGGCTGACTGTCACACATCTGCCACACTCTCTGCCTGACACCAGGCCTACTGACCTTTGGCCACGATGCCCAAGAAACTTCCAGAAGCTTCCATTTGAATGGGCAGAGCTGACCAATTACCACACACAGAGCTCTGGGCAAGTGGGAGATTAATACATTAGCTGCCGTCCTTTTGTCAGGGATGATATCTGCTCCCAGGAATGGATTTGGATGACCTCAGGGAGAGTGAAGCCTGCTTATACTGTAGTAAGCCTGTGTTCTGCACAAAAAAGCAGCTATCAGCCAAGACATCTAAATGAGGAATCTGCAGAGGCTTCTACACCACTGTCTGGGTCAGACTACCACGCTTTTGAAGCAAGGTCCAAAATGTACTTGGACATCATTCTGTTCTTTAATTGCAGTCAAGCTTTATCTGAAGATAATTTGCTTTGAATTCCCATCTTACACCACTCTCATTCCACATACATTGCTCCGCTGAAAGGTTCAATGGCAGCATCTTATCTCGGATTCCAAATCCCAGGATCTCAGGTAAAAAGCTCAGTGCCCTAGCCACCACTCCATGCTGCTTTATTTTCTTTATTTGCTTAGGCAGACACCTTTATCTGGGCAACTTACAGGGCCTACAATTTAGATATTACTGTAAAAAAAAAACACCCAATGATACAGCTGGGAATTAGCAGAAGACGTTCAGGTTAGGTGTCCTTCTCAACGGTACCAGAACAGTACCTGGGACTCGAGCCTGTAACCTTTTGGTCACAGGCCCAGTTCACCGCATCACCAAGTCTCACGACTGCGCATTTATGTAAGCTTTTACATCCGAAGCGCGTCCATGCAAACAGGAAGCCCCCGCAGCCCCCCGGTGCTCCAGCGGGCCGGGGGTCAGCGCCCCCTCCCCACGCACCGGACGAATGACGTCCGCCGCAAAAAACAAACGTCGTGGCAGCCCGCTGTCGAGGGCATGACGAGGAGGGCGGGGGGCGAGCGCCCGGAGATGCTTGTTTGCTTCTCTCGCCGACTAATGATCCGCAGATCTCTTTAACCCGGGGTGGCCCGCCGAGCGGCCGCAGCCTCGCCGCCCCTTCCCCTCCGCGGTGCTTCCCCTCTGCCCGGGTCCGCCGCGGCGGGAGAGGCGGCCCGCGCCAGTCAGCCGGGCGTGATCAAAGCCGGCAACAATGGACTCCTGGCGGGGTCGGCTGCCAACAACCTGTACAAGATTTACGCCTTCAATAATAAATGAGCTAAACACCTTGAAGTAATTGGCTGCACGGAGCCCCCTCTCCCTGCCAGTGAGCTTGTTTGTACAAAGCAAAATAAGCCTAAATAATTGATGCGCAATGCAGTGCTTTTCTCTGGCTGCCTTGATTCGGTACATGCTCCAGGTTCGGGGCTGTAGCCGTGATAGTAATCATTGTTTGGAAAAACAAAAGGATTGGGGGGGGGGGGGAGAAAAGAAGAGCAACTCTCTGGAAACGACAAAAAATACAATACTGCAGAAGCATCTCCTCAAGGCTGCTACCACCCAACGACGGCTTCATGAAGGTCTCGGATGCACAGGAATGATAATCGCGAAAAATGCGCCCCAGACAACTTGCCACTGAGGGCGCTCGCTTGATGCCTGTTCTTTGCACAGATAAGGTCAGGCTCTGATGTGCTGTATGTCTGTAAAATTCCTCTCGCCTGCTTCCCTTCCCGCCTCAGAAGCGGTCATGGTAAATTTACGCTAAAACAGGCAGTTGGAATTAACCCTGCAAGTGGAAAATGCCAGAAGATTACAGAATCTCGGAATTGCTTCTCACTTACAGCACGTGAGCTTTAGCTGCAAGAGGCCACAGGGAAGGTGAGATGGGATAAGGAGGTTTTCTGGGTTACAAGAAAGGTTTGATGGGATATGGAAGCTCACAGGTTGCTGGGATGGTTTGATGGGATATGGAGGTTCTAGATTACAGGCTGGGTTTGATGGGATATGGAGTCTTTAGGTTATTAGGATTGTTTGATAGGATATGGAAGCTCTAGGTTTCTTGAAGGTTCTGATGTGATATAGAGACTCTAAGGTTTCAAGGAGGGTAAGATGGGATACGGCAGCTCTAGGTCTCCAGAATGGTGTAAGGGTTTGTGGATGACATAGTTTCTTGAGGGCCTGATGGCCTACAGTGGCTCCCTAGTTTCTGGGAGGGTTTGATAGGACGGTGGAGGCTTCATTATTACCGGGAGGACATGGTGTCTCTCAGGTTACCAGGAGGGTTTGATGGGATTTGGAGGCCCTGCCTGCTGAAAGAGACTCAATATATGCTCATTTGTCTCTGTGGCTCCACTGAAGGAAGTGGCTTAATGAGCTTCTAACGAGAACTTCTAATCTGATATGGGAGAGAGTAATTATGCAATTGTTTTTTAAAGACTATCACGAGCGATTAAGAAAGCAGGAGATCATGCAGCTGTTGAGAGAGGGAGGGAGGTACAGAGAGGGGAGGCTTTTGTCAGTTTCTGTCAGACCTTCTGCTCCAATGAGTATCACACAGGAGGGAAGACAGACAACACAGAGAATAGTTTCTTTTTCAGGCAGGGTGAACTGCACTGCCCCACAGAAAACACACGATGCCTATGGCCTCTGAACTATGCAGCACTTAAATAATTAATACTGCACAGACATCTCAGTGAAAGGGATTTTCAGTGCTACAGTATACAGGTGCACACGCAAGACGCATAAAAGACAAGTCAGATGTTTGGAATTTGGTAGTGTAACCTACAACAAAATGAGCAAATGGGCAAAAAATTCTGCTGTTTTTATTTCAACTCCCAAAATACTAACAGCACTAATAAGCTGTAAAACAGCCTCTAGATGAATCTGCTGAGGTCGGTACTTGCTAATATCAGCCTTATAGCTGGTACTGGGCAGAATAAGCAGCGTTGTCAATGTAATTATTGGTCCTCTGTGGAAAGGAGGCATTTGCTTATGAAAAAAGAAGCAACAGTCACACCCTCGATGTGTAAATGCCATCAATCCAAAATCAGGCTCTCATGCAAGGCCCTTCAAAAAAAAAAAATAAATTAACATATTTAGCATTTGCATAAAATACATGGCTATTTTTGTCTTGCCCCCTGCCATTTGTAAAACAAAAAAATGCAATATTTCAAAAATATTAAACAATGTCATTAACACTAAAGTCCTTATTAAATCAGAATTTATGCAATTTCAAATAAATCTGCACAGTCCTCTAAAATAAATATATCCTTACAGAATATGGTGGCTCTGTATCCAAGCATACATTTAAAAAAATAAATAAAAACATTTTTAAAAGTGATGGCATTGCAAAGCGCTGTGAGTAACAGGATCTAAATAGTCGGGGGTAGGCGAGCCAGGGAAAGCACGTGTGACCAATATTGGGCGGAGGGGCAGGACAGGCTGGTGTGACGGATTGGTCGCCCGGGCTCCAGACTGCCCCTGCAGTTTGAAAACATGTTTATCCAAGGACAAGCTCTCTCACCTTCCCATCTGTCCTGTGAAATTCCTAATGTGTAAGACAGGTGGCCTGCTGGATGTTTAAAACCCAGAGGGTGCAAATATGATTAAGAACTCACATTAGCCATTGTGGTAAATATGAATTCTATATTTAGGGAGGGGAAACTGAAAACAATCCTGCTAACCGCGTACATAAATAAGCGGCGGACAGACTGGATGGATTAAGAAATGGCCCGCTCTAATTTGATGGCCCTGTGCTTGGTTTCAGGCGGCTGGCAACGGCCCAAGTGGAGACCAACGACGCCACGGGGAGGGTGAGGGGAAGAGAGAGAGAGAGTGAGAGAGAGAGAGAGAGAGAGAGAGAGAGCTCAGAGAGAGGACCTGCCCATGGTAGACTCTGCCCAAGGCACTATGTACATGGGGACATAATGCCAGCCTCTACTGTCCTATTCATTAGGGGTCCAAGCACCACAGGTCCTGGAAACTGATTGTTCAGTGTATTATTATTACTATTACTATTATTATTATCAGTATTATAATTTACTATTATTACTATTAGTAATAATAATAATAATAATTATTATTATTATTATTGTCATTATTATTATTATTATAATAATTATTATTATTATTGTTGTTGTTGTTGTTGTTGTTAATGTTGTTATTACAATGCCACCTTAGGGGAAACAACCTATAAAATCCACAGGGATGTACTACAATGTGCCTTGTCTATAGATAACAATGTCATAATACTACAAGTAGTTATACACTGACAGGTTTGGCAAATCATAACACATGGCAGCCCGAAACAGCTCCCAAAATAAAACTGTTCAACAATTCTCTAATAAAATCACAGTAATTAAGACATCAAAGTGACCAACCCCCTCATTAGGACCATATGGGTCGACTCAATCTTAAATTTTTCACCATTTTGGATTATTATTATTCTCCTGCCACTTTTCTCACTTCTGACAAAAACACTTGGTCAGATTTTATGCAATTTGGTACATGGATAAAAGGACACTCCAAATGTCAGTGACTAATTTGGTGCTTATTAGCCAAACGGTAGCACTACACCAGTGAACTGAAATCACAATATTTAAACTTGTTCGCTGCTTCATCTAAATACATGAAACTGCTGTCAATAGATGCCTCTTCTTACAAGGAACAACTATTCCTCAGGGACAAATAAAGTATTGGACTTTTTTGCTTTTACATATTTTGCTAAATGCTAAACAACATGTCTAATGAGCAGGGCAGTAGAGAGAGGCCCTTGAGAGGCAAGTGGGAAAAGGGCACACAAACCTCAAAAAACACTTTTTCTTTAATCAAATCAAAGGGGCACATCAGGCACTTGGGGCAAAAGGGGCAGGTGGCAGGGCACCTGTCCCTGCTTCTGAGAATATTTGAAATATCGTCATCCATTCTTCCATTCATTTCTGGACTCCACTGATTAACATTATGCAGGAAGTTGTTACACAATGAAACATGGCTGCATGAAAAAATGTTAACCCTTAAGAATTTCCAAACGAAAAGGCACAGATTAAAACATATCTTCAAATGTTCCATTAAACCATAAACAAACTCACAAGCCATTATTCAGAGTCCCACCTAACTTGGTCAAAATCAGGAAGATTTTCAGTTTATCTGCAGTTAATGCTTGAACATTTTTAAACTATTTCTCAAAGCACCAGACCGTTTCTCTGTTTGATGACACAGTAAGTTACTCAGCTGATTTCAGACCACAATTCAAAAGTTTAAATCCATTCAAAACACATGTTGGATTTAAATATTTCAGATAATGAGTAAAACCATTACATTTTTCAGAACTTGATATAAACATGTCCAAAATATTTGTGTGTGTATATATTCACAGCATGTCTTCCCAGTTGGATGGCTTCTTTGTGCTTGAATGCCGTAATTACTGTTTGCAGCTACATGGCTATTATGTGTAGCAATTATGCGCTATTTGTTCTGCAGATGCCTATATTAGGGGCACAACGCAGAGCTAATATTTTGGGTCTTACAAATGGTACCTTCTCCCTTTAAGAAAACGGGGGCTTATTTACTCTCGTGATTGATGCAACAAGCTTGAAGGGTGCAACAGGACCATCCCAAATGCAAACTCAGCACCATCTGGTCCATAGTCCACTGCCCTAATTACGATGCAGCTCCATTTTGCAGGCCAAATATCTGCCAGCTATTTTCAATAACTGGAAGGGAAAAAAACCTCAACAACCATAGGAGTACCACCTGTAGACCCATTTCGCGGAATAATCTCATCTCTTTGTTTGTCTCTTGAATTTTCTTTTACAGTCATAATTAGCAGGGGGCACAATAAAAAGTGGACCTGAATTTCCTTTTCTTCAAAATCAGGGGTTCTTCCCAACAAAGGCCTCTAAACATGATATATAATAAGATTGGTTGAGCCATAAAATAACTTTCTGGTTATTCTAAGGTGGGTACTAAAATTTGAGGAAAGGATGCTTTCTTTTATTAGAGTCAGACTTCATTCTCAAGCTGTAGAAAAAGAATTCTTAGAGCAGAGAAGCCGTAAACCCATTAATTTCATAAATTCTCCCCGCGCTCGGAGGTGAGGGCCAAAAGGGAAGATGTTGTGATTTGGGAGGGGGGGAAAAAAAAAGCCCATAAACACAAGAAAAGTGGCCAGAAAATTTAGAGCGGTGGAGAATATGGGAAACGAGGATTGTGGGCAAGGACACAGGGAAAGCAAAATCCATACAAATGCACCATATCTGCAGCGCCATCCCTCAGTGATGGGCTTCAGCGGCTCCCAAAAGCAATCTAACAGCCGCTTTCACACTCCAATCTCTCACTGAGCTTCCTCGCCCTCCCTTTTATTTGGAAAGGAAGCATCTGCTGTCGAGCCATCTCCATCCTTCTCCTCCAAAATAAAATAAAATAAAAAACATTCCATCCCTCACCGATCCCTTATCTTCACAATTAGTCGTTCCAGTAATGTAGGTCTGCTCGATAAATGTAAAATTGCAAAAGGCAGAAAACAGAAAGAGGCTTGCCAGGTTCAATGCGCTTTCCAGACAAGATTTTGATTCATAAAGTATTGTTGGGGAAAGGGGGGGGGAGCTTATTTTCCTTCTGACACTGCAAGCCCTGGAGAGCTCCAGCAATTCAGGATGACCCAGCACGAACAGCAGTAATGAACACAGCAGTGCCAAACAGTGTTCGGGAGAACAGCAATGTGGGCCTCCAATATCGGGGGCCAGGCAGTTCCAAGGCACCTAAACGTTCTCAGGAAATGGCGTGCTCCTGTTAGTAAAGCACAGGTGGCTAGCAGTATTTTTTTTTGTAAGTCTCCAAGCAAAACAAGACTATATACAGACATTCTCAAGTTAAATCTGACATTTCTCTGCCTGCATTGGTCTAATAATTCAATGTTCCCTCCCATAAGAAAAAAGACACGCTTAATCTATAAATCCATATAAGAATGCTTCACTAATGGACCCAGCCATTAGCGGGTTAGCGAATAGCCTAGCACGGTACCTCATTTGCTGATTGAAATTAGCGGTTTGATTCGATTCCACATTTTCGATGCCGACGCGTTCCGGAGTTTTCCCAAAAAGTTGCTCCGACTTTAATCACAGTAATGAGTCGATCTATAACTTTTAATAAGAGCGCGGGCCGGTTTGCGCGGTCTCGGGGAGGTGGGGATGCGGATTCGTAGAGCAACCCATTATCGGGCGCCGGTGTAGCCCGGGGTCGGAGCCGGAGCGAGGTCGTTAAGGAAGGAGAAACCGCGCGGCTTTAAATCCGCGCGCCTGGAGACAGAGCCGAGGCGGCTAATGCGGAGAGGCGCTGATTAGAAAACGCAGAGCCGTGCTGAGGCCCGGACGCGGCGGCGGCGAAGCCAGCCAAAGCCCAAACACCTCTGATCAGAGTAAACAAAACCCACACCCCACCGCAACCCGCAGTCAAAATAAATAATGTAATCACAACGAGACAAAATAGCACTGATCTCATACCGCAACAAAATGCTCCAGACTGAAAACAAGCATTCCAGGGAGGACTACATATATATATATAAAGCAGAGCAATTCTTCTAGAATGGTTTTGAGTTCAGGACCACTGCACATTTGCACATTGTAGTGTGACTACAGTACAGTAGTGAATGTCAGCTGCCTTACGCCTCTCAAATGGAAGTAAGTGTACAGTGAGCACAAACCAATCCCCCATGATGGGTCCAATCGCTGTGGTTGGTGCCCAAAAATCGGTCCCGTCTATCTGCCACGCATTCGTAATTTTCCCAAACACAGTCCGTGAACAGGGAAGAACGGCGCTGCACTACAATCCCCAGCTCCCCCGCCATGGCCTCACACTGGGCCACAGACTGCACGTGCTCACGGAGCCCCTTTTCCGCTTTCCCTCAGACGACCAGCAGCTGATGTTGGCGGCAGGCTGAGACGCGTCGTTTCCAATATGGCGGAAATGCAGCCGGGAATGTGCCGCTCTCCTGACCCCTTTCATTGTATCAGGGCGTGATTGATTGCCGCTGAAACATTTAAGGCCTTTCAAGTCTAATTTTCTAATAAAGCAATGAATAGTCAATTGTGTCACCTCCCCTCTCAGGCTGAAGCTAGCGTCCCCTCTTCCCTTTACCACGCTGCGAGACCTCCTGCTTAACACACCGCTGTGGTTACTGAGATTGACAGATAATTACATCAACTCAAACAGTCAAGCCAAAAGCAGAGCAAACAGCCAGCGCATGGAAAATAATGTTTTGACATCGCTGACTGTGTTCTACATTTCATAGACATTTATTCACGCTGTCAGGGCTGGAAAAGTTGTTCCCACCTTTGAAACTGATGCAGGACTTTGAGGCCCATGCAGGAGGCTCCTGGTTTATTAACTCTTTGGGGTCCTAGTCCTTAGCCTAGTCTGCAATCTGTATTATCATTCCTGCAGTACAGCTCCTGCGACTTTTCTATTACAAAGATAATTTTAAACGCGTGCTATTTTTATGTATCCCTTCACTGAAGGTTTCTAAACTACCATTCTCTCCATCTCAAAAACCCAGTCTGTCATAAAAGCAGGAATATGTATTTTTAAAATATCTGATCTGACCCACATCCGATTCACTGGTTCATACTGTAGTCGCATTCTGACGTGATACACATGCACAAATTAGCAGACACCACACACACACCTGCAGTATTCATCAACAGGCAGGCAGTACCCAACAAACAAACCATGAATATTTCAATTTGGCCTGCATTCTACTCTGGCACTGAAGCCAAGGCCTCAGGTAGCTGCACCCCGTCATGCTGATGAAGATCTGCTCAAAGATTCATTTGTTTCTATACCTTCCTTCCGATTTTGCTAGTATAGAAGAATCCCCCCCCCCCCCCATATATATGAAATTATCAGCATAGCTCACTTAGATTTTGATATTATTTCAGCTTTTTGGCACGTTTTTATAGAGCGATATTTTAGATCTTCAGGGGTGGTTGTCATGCGGCGTTCAGGGGTTCATGGTCTAAAGCAAGAATATACCGTACACCTCAAGTAACTCACAGCAGCCAGTACAGAGATGGTAGGCCTCCAGGGGTTAGACATATGTCAGGACATTTCCCAATTATTCCTTTAAAAAATGTACATTTAACTTTATTTCTGGTTTGGAACAACTTCCTATGGTGCATGTAACCTACGCTCAAGGAAAGAAGTACTGGGTCAATATACAGTAAAAACTGATATTCATGTTCATAATTGTGATTAAATGCTGTAAAATGAATGCATAGCCTCTGGAAACACAACGTGATTGTACAAGCTGCTTTGGAGAGACTTGAAATGTATTTTCTTGCGTGAACCCCTGAATTCCCCAATTATAACCATGGTTAAAGCAGGCAGGTCATCTGAAAACCTCTCTAAATATCTCAAATATGCTTAATTGCACACAAATGCCATCTGGGACAATGAAAAACATACATTAAAACAGAAAGCCCGAACCAAATCAACAATCCCCAGTAAGAGTATTACCCGTTTAAGACTGTTTCAGCACTGGTCCACTGGCTGTTGTTTTCTTCCACAGTTAGGCTACTGATTATGTCATGCACCTGCACAGTGATATACTGGGCCAGAACAGCGCTGTTGAAAAATGCACTTAGGAGTGCAAAATCCGATCCAGGCGTACTGACACATGCCGCATGCAAGTTGAAACGGATAAATTCAAATAAAGCGCAAATGCGGTATGAATCAGATTAGATGGATCAGCTTCCGCGCGGCTTGTAGCTGTTTTGACATCGAGCGGCAGCAAAGATCTCTATCCGTGAATAAAAAAATCTGATCCAGATTGCTTGGAATGACTTATCGCAAAAGAAGCAATGTCTTTTTTTTTGCTAATGCCATTTTGAATTTTAGCACTCAAATCTGTTCACAACCATAGAGGGGAAAAAACAGATTCCGGTAGGAAGAATGACCTCTGATTTTGCCTGAAAGCATGCAATACAATTTATTAACATCATTATCTATGGTTAGATGAAGGGAACACATCCTTCTTAGACCATAAAAGTCACCTATCATAAAATTCATTATAATGTTATTACAGTACGTATCCTGAATGATTTTCCAAAACTCCTTCTCCCAACATACACTGAACCAGAACTTGTACATTGCACACGCATAATCAAGTAGAGACAATGCATCCATCGGGCTAACCTGTCTATAATTTACATGCAACGGTTTACAAATTTCTACGTGGTAAACCGGCAATGCATGAACTGAAAGGGAAAACAAAGAAAGGAAAAAAAAAAGGCGCACGAAGCTAGCTAATGTTCAGAAACTGAACCAGAACATGTCTGGTGCACAGCCCTTAAACACCAGCTGAACAGAAACACGCATGCACCCTCCGCCAATTCCACGGTCCAAAAAACGGGCCTTTAATCGATTTCCACGGAAAAGCCAGGGCGTCGGGCGCCGCGGCGACAGACCGCGCCGACTCTAATGAACCTGGATTGCTTTGGATATTTGTAAGCAGGAGCCTCTCCAGCTCCTTTGCTCTCTGCATAATAGCGGAGGATGCTGTTCTGGTGTTGGAAGCATGGCTTGAGAGGCCATTACCGCGGCCGACACGCATTTCCATGGAGTGCAGGAGCGGCCGGGCATGTTTATTCATGGCACAATGAGCGGGACCTGCAAGGTGACTACCTGTCAGAAGCTGGCAGCGGCGCACAACAGACTGATTCTCCCTGATAGATATGCGGCGTGCTGTGTGTGTGCGTGCGCGCGTGTGTGTCTGTGTGTGCGTGAGCGTGTGTGTGTGCGTGTCTGTGTGTGCACGTGTGTGCGTGTGCGTGCGTGTCTGTTTGTGTGCATGTGTGTGTGCGTGGCTGTGTGTGTGCGTGTGTGCGTCTGTTTGTGCGTGTATGTCTGTGTGTGTGCGGGTTTGTGTCTGCGTGCATGACTGTGTGTGTGTGTGTGTGTGTGTCTGTCTGTGTGTGCGTGTATGTCTGTGTGTGTGGCCATTGTGTCGTGTCTGTGTCTGTGCATGTGTCTGTGTGCGCGTGTGTGTATGTGTGTGGAGGGGGTGGGGGAAGTGCTGGTGGAGGGATGAGGAGGAGGGGGAGGGGGGGTGGTTGGTTTATCTGTGGCTAATTCACCGACATTATCTGAAACAAGCCAAGCTGGACACATGCAGTGCACTGCTGCTGGTGCGATGGGCCCGGTGCCAGGGACGCTCATTGTCTGTATCAGAATGGAGAGGAAATGGAATGAAGGTGGGCACTAATTCGGCCTTCTTATTGCTTTTCTTTTAGCTACAGTGGAGTGTTTGGGTCAACCTGTTTTCCGTGTCAGGTTAATATGCGAAGGACATCTGCCTTGTTTCTGCAAAAAAAAAAAAAAAGCGTGTCTGCACAGCTCCCTTTGCATAACGCGCACCTGTAGGATATCTGATGACTCATCTGAACAGGCATTTACACTGAGTGAATACCATTCCACGCGAAGCCAAGCACTCCTGGAGAAGAAGCACTGGAGCAGGTGTGCGAACTACATTTATCTGCATTCTTTTTCGCTGCGAGGGTTTTTCTCCCGCTTCTCCTCCTCAGTCTCTCTAAACCCGGGAGAAACTTACTTACTGCAGACGCTATTTACAGAAAATACGACAAATATATTCCACAAATAAAAAATGCAACACTGTAATGGAAAATTACTTCGTGATTAACTATACTGCTATCTGCTCAAAAAAACAAAACATTTAGCCTTGTAGCAGTAAGCTGTGGTTTTCTGTGCAATGTAAAGACAGAGCAACAGCCCACAATGCAATTAACTGTTGACAGCTAGTTTTTTTATTGTCCTCCATTGACAAATAAAATAATGAACACCAATGAAATATAATAAAACATTTCACATGACTATGACAGGTGGCTTCCCTCACCATTTCACAAGATTTTTTAGTAGTTAGCATAGCATGAATGTGACAGAACAGCTGCAGAGCTATTCTACACTGCACTTCACTAAGGGTGAAACCTCCCAGTTCCACAGGAGTGAATCAGGGCAAATCCCGATGAATGACGTTTGTTTTCCTGTTCAGTTTCTCTTTTTCATTCCACTCATTAGCGTGACTGATAACTCCAGATGGCAAATTCTGCTTTTAAAGTTTCCTTACCCATCAAACAAAGTTAAAATCACGATTCTGGGAGCGCACCATTCTATCAAAACCATTTCTTTTTTTTTTTAATAAATATCACGTTAGCTGGCAACGCAAGCCTGAGATCAAATCACACCCAGGTGAACCGCAGTCAGGATGGTGCCTTTTCAGAGAGCGGAGTCAGCGCTAGCCAGTAAACAGGCTCTTATGCACCAGGCTTCTTCCACAGCTGAAGGGTGCATATAGGCTGGAGGTGCGGTGAATTATAGCATACAAACAAAAAGGGGCCAGAGCGCAGTCAAGGACTGGCGGAAGCCAGCGTCAGTTTCTCCACCTCGTAAAAGCCCACGGGGAACAGCCAAAAACCTTGACGAAACCACAAAATGGCTTCCATAATGCTTCAGCAACTAACACATCCTGACAAGTATTCCGAGCCAAAAGTCTTAGGTGTCCCTGTTTGAAAAATAAAAGTCTACCCTTTTCCTCTACATCACAGAGCTCCATTACACAGAATGTAATTACCATCCCCACCACATAAATCACCACGTTAATTGTGGTTCTTTTAATTTCTCAGAGCAAAAGTGAGCACTTTGCCAAAGTTAACTGAATAAATTCTAAGCTGGGAGACAAATGGTTTTTGTGCAATAAAACATTAAAATCATTTTTTTTCCCTCCTTGGACTGTTCCAGTTCAAACACTCAATACATTCTGCGGTTCTGTAATAGACTCTTCTGTAAGAAGAATATTTCTGTAATATTTTCTGTAAGGGCTTTTTATTATTAATTTGAGAACATAGCAAACATGCACCATTAAAGGACTGCTTAGGACAGAATAAATATATAAAAGAGTTTTAAGCTCATGAATCTCAGAGGCTCCTCTCTAGAACCATTGAGCCATTGCCAGTTGAGCGCAGAATTAGCCATCAAAATTAGAGTGTGTCGCACAGTAAGAGTAAGCACGGTCTGTGCAGAGTGAAAACATGAGCAAGGAAAGCATGTGGTTCAAACGGTGGGGGGTGGGGGGTGGGGAGGTGGTGTGGTGGGGTGGGGGGGGAGGAGGGGGGGGGGGGGGCAGTTCCAAAAAAATCACCACAGGGAGTTCCTTCAACTCCCAAACTCCCAGCTTCGACGCCCAAGCAGGATTCCATGACTTTTTAATCTTATCTTGTTAATATTTTAGAAAAGCTTACAGGCATATGAATCAATTAATTATAGCTGAAATGCTACCAAACCCGGCTCGTGAGCGGCACGCGTGGTCCTTGCCAAACGCACGTGTCAATCACGGCCCAGCAGCAGCTGTGTAATTACTGCAGTCCACATCTAAAGGCGGCTGCAACGCCAAATTCAAAGAATGGGCTTGCTGGAGGCTTCCAAATTAGATATTTCATTGACCTGGATGAACTTAATTTAACTTTGATCTTTATTTTTATTTTTTTTTTTTATTCCAAAGGCAGCAAATTGCAAGACTCTCCCCGCAATTCTGGCGGCGGGAATTTATTACATACCGCAATATATGCACACGGGAAAAACCGACCGAGCTTCGTTTGAAAATGTCGCACGCGCAAAACAAACACTAGACCCGTGATAGCCTGAGTGAAACGGTGTTCCGTACTAAATGCCAATATGTAGCGCGCAGCACATACATCCTCTGTGTTTCCACAGAACGTTCTCAACTAAAAAAGAAAAACAGAAACAGAAAATGAAAATACGCCCCGCAGAATGCATTGGTTTAGAGTGACTCACGCAGACTGAAAACGGCATCTGGGAAATTTGGACTGCCCTTCGTTTGTTTGTGTTTTCCGACGAGGAAGACGCGAAGGGCCTGTTGCACCCGTTACCGCGGCGCTGCCAGCGCTTCGTCATCTTCCTCCTTCACTGAGAAAAATCCACAATTTAACTGCGAGAGGACGCAAGTGCCCAGCCACCAGCTTACTGGAGCAATTCAGTTATACACTCAGAAGGGGGGAAATTTGGATATGTGAGATTTCAGACGATAATGTTGTTTAATGGACCTACGGCATTAATCATCTAAATTCACATATGGCGTTATCCTTAATTCCATGCAAAGCCATGTGTCACTTCCTGTCACGTAAAACTCACTACCAGGTAACTCACGTTTGGTACGAACCATATGTTTCAACTTATGTGCTCTCATAGGCTTAGTTAAGGGACGACACGTGACAACCGACTCGACTCCGATTAGGTAGTTGCCTGTGCTCGTTGGACTGACGCGCCACCACCCGATACGCCCTCGCGCGTTCCACAGGCTGGGCCGCTCTCAGGAAGCGAGCACGCCGCGTCTCTGCATTTGGCGGCGAGCGTTTCTGATGCAGTTTTGCGCCTTCGAGCAAGGAGCGTACGCCGTGGAGTGGGGGGGCGGACGCAAAAGGTCAGGTTCGGATCACGTTCCCTTCGCCTCGGCGGCTCCCGCTTAAGAAGGCGGCGCGGGGGTTCAATCCGCCGTCGCGCGGAGGGAAAACGCCGCGGACGCGTCCGATGGCTCGACGCGCGGCGGGGCCCGCGGCTACGGCCCGGGCGGAGCGGGAGCGGGCGGGTCGCGGCATCACCGCGCAAATCCGCTACAAACACAGATCGCGCGGAAGCAAGAGGGGGAACGCGCTCGCCAACACAAGAACTCCACTCTTCAGGAAATCTATACAATGCATTATTAAAGACTCACAGACAAAGAAACAGGTAGATGAAAAAAAGAGAGGAGAAACCAGTTAAATAATTGAATGCTAGGCACCTCAAAAAAAAAAAAGAGAGCACAGAATTCCTATAGTTTTGCAATCTGAGGAAAAGTAGGTCAGAAAAAAACACATCAAAGGGGAAAACTTGCAGCAACAAAAAAAAAAAAAAAAGTCACAGAGCAGGAGTAACCTCATGCAATGTTCACAATGCATCAGGTGGAGCATGCCTTTCAAAGGCATGGAGTGGGGGGGGGGGCGTGTGGTGCGGGTGCATAAGGTATCAGAAAAACAACCGAGAAGACTTGGCGGAAGGTGAACTGGAAAGTGGCGCAGCTAACATAATAAAGTCGCCGCGAATCAATGCAAACCCGGTTGACGCCTCGCCTCAAAGTTCTTGACATTTCCTGATAATGCAATCCGCATTAAATCCCATTAGCACGTTAGCCGCGCGGCGCGGGCCTTCCGCGTTAAGTGGAGCCCGCGGAACTGCAAAGAGCCCGGCTCACACAGCGGGAAAGGTAGGACGCCCAGCTAGCCCGCCCGCTCTTTTAGCACTTCAGGAAAAAACCTAGCGGGAACATAATCGACACATTTCGGTACTTTCCATAAAACAGCTTAATGGGGGAAAAATGGCCGTGCTGCACAGCCGGCGTGCAGCACACTCTCGCCGAACAAATATGATTCTTCGCTGAAAGTGAACCGCAGTTGGTTATCCACGGGTAACACATCTGCCAAGGCTCTGAAACGGCGCACGCTGCAGCCGCTGCCTGCCAGCACAACTAGCAAAAGATGCCATTTTGCAACGGGCTGTTGGTTTGCAAAAGCAACCAATCTAGTGTTCGCACAATCTATGGTGGTAAAACCGGTGCGTGACGTATTTTGCACACAGAGGCAAGAGGCATAAAAACCGGTACAAGAAACCGTTACAACCGATAAATGCATTTACAATGTGCATTTACAACCACTCCAACTGCAAGGTGTCAAATAGTGACATCACAAGGAGAATCTCATGCCAGCTATTCATTTTCTTATTTGTTTTCACCCCGTGTATAGCCTAGGGGGCACGTGGATTTGACAGTGACGAGCTGTGCTCGATACCACTGACGAGCGATCCAGAGCAACCGCTGCGTTCCAGCTCCAGTGCTTTTCCCTCACCTTCTCCCCACCTCCCACACAAACACAGCAGCACACACACGCAGACAATCACACACACACACACACACACACACACACACACACACACGCACACACACTCCTTACAAAGAACAGACCTGGCATGTACGCTGCTTCGTTCCCTAATACCAGCCTATCTTTGGGACGCGGAGACCAACCCACTTCACAAACACTGTGCGACCCATAACCATGCGATGTAGAATCACTGACACGCACACACACGCGCGCGCGTACCCACACGAGTGCACACGCGCATGCAGGCGCATATACATACAAATGCATGCGTAAACACACACGCGTACCCAACGCCCTACCCCCCACCCGGAGCAGGAAACGCATGCATGCGCACGCACGCAGGACCGCATGGCTCACGCCGAGGAGAGCGGGTCCGTTCCACGCCAGGCGCGCTTTTATTTTGATGCGACTTCATCATTCGGACGGAGACGGAGGAACAGTAAAAGCAGCAATGTTTGGGTCGGATCTGAAGTGCGGAAGTTTGCGGCTGCATAAATAAAATCCCCATGGCAACTAAATGTGGAGGGAGATAAGAGAGGGGGAGGGGGAGGGGGAGGGGGGGAGGGGAGGGGAAGGGGGGGGGAGGATTTATGTGTTTGCTGAGCTGTCGTGCCCTGAAGAGATTCCTCAGGAAAAGCAGGCCACCTGCCACACGGTATATTAAACTCCAGTCCTCAGGCCTGCCTCTCACTCTCTTCTCCTCTAATAAACTGCTCCTGCCAAATCACACAAGATGAGCTTTCCGGGGCCCGGTCTCGGAGAAACACGCCTTTAAACGCGGGCGAACGAGAAGCGTCCTGTTCGACAGAACCCGAAGGCCCGCTGTCTGTCAGGGGCGCAGTCCCGCGTGGCCCCGTCGGGAGGCAAGGGCCTGTCAGAGCGCGCGGAGGAGGGGGGGGGGGGGGAGGGAGGAGGAGGAGGAGCTACGCGGTCGCTAATGCCACGCTTCTAACTGCACGGGGGAAAAAAATACGCGCTACAACCAAAGCCGCTTCCTTTTCCGTCGAACACTTAACACCGAATTTAAACCTTCCGGAAGGTTCGAGGTCCTCTTGCTGAAGGGCGTGGCAGCAAAAATCCCTCCTGTTCTGCCGTCGCCTGAAACCCGTTTAAAGCAGGTCGCTCACAACAACATCGCTTAATAAAGTTAAACACTGAGCTCTGAACCTGGAGACACACTTTTGTGGCGTGGACAGAGGTTGCCCGGAGCGACATCTAGGAGTGTCGCGGCGACACGGCGACAGTGAAGACCCTCCCCTCCCCTGTCCCGCCGTTTCTCAGGAGGGCGTCGGAGCCGAGGGGGGGGTGAGACGGGATCAAACGCAAAGCGGAGGGGAACGCGGGCTCCGAGAGGGCCGTGAGCAGGGGAGTACGAGGCGCGCGGCAGGCGGCGGGATGTGGGGGGGGGGGTCGGCCACCACGGTCGCCACGGTCGCGCTCGCCGCCGAAGCCTGCCTGCCTCCCTTACCCGGGGAGCCATTTATCACAATTTCACCTCCGCGCCAGGGAGCCACTCGCCACGCGGGCCCCGGCCGCCCCGGCGCTTAGACAAATCAGCGCCGGCTTAACCGGGGCCTAATAAACCCGCGGACCGCCCCCCTCAGCCAAAACTCCCCAGGGGGGGGGGGAGGAAAGGGGGCAGTGAAAAATCCCAGCGCCCGGTGGCATTTATCATTTAGTTTCCCCAAAGACAGATCCCAGATCTGACCACGGCTGTCTGTAATTAAAAAGGGAGGGAAGCTTTATACATCATCTTCCGCAGTCGGTGGGGGGGGGGGGGGAGGTGAGGGACGGGGAGGGCCCTGTGGCAATTCCCTCCTCCCCCGTCTGGCGGGCCGCCGCTCGGGTGACCCCCGTAAAAACGTCCGGCGTAGCGCAGGCCGCTTGGGGTCGCGGAGTTTACGTCCCGGTCGGGCGGCTCGTCCCTCCCCCTGGCCTCACAGGGGCGACATAGCTCAGGAGGTAAGACCGATTGTCTGGCAGTCGGAGGGTTGCCGGTTCAAACCCCGCCCTGGGCGTGTCGAACTGTCCTTGAGCAAGACACCTAATGCCCTAACTGCTCTGGCGAATGAGAGGCATCAATTGTAAAGCGCTTTGGATAAAGGCGCTATATAAATGCAGTCCGTTTACCATTTTACCGTTTGCCTCGGCTGAAGCCACGTCGCCGAGACGTTCCGGCGGAGCGGATTGGACGGACGCCGCGCCGATCGCCAATCGGAGGCTGAGATCTACTCAACGGCACGGGAGCACGCGCCGCTCCTCGGGCTGAGGATGCGAGCGACGCAGGAGCGGACCGCTACGTCCACACGGTAAGCGCTCGGTGGCAACAGAGCGAGGCCCCGCAACGGGAGGAGCGTCGGCCGTCAATCGCGGGGCAGGTCCAATCAAACGGGGGGAAGGGCCCGCTACGCTTCGCCCCGGCCGGGCGACGAGGGCGGAGCTGCGGGGGGGGCGGGGACGAGCGCGCGGTTCGGCGGCGCCACTGAGACGGGCATGTACCGGGCGTGACGAACGCCGCCCTCTCTACGCCGCGAACCGGTAATCCGTTTACCCCGCCGTTCAAATTTCGGGAGGAATCCACCGGAGAGACGCGGGGAATTATGCCGGCTGTTTATTCCTCGACGTGCTCCCGCTTTCTTTTCTTCGACTACAAAGGAAATGCTAAACGAGTTGCAGGAAGATAAATGAAAAGACGGTTTTTATGAAGCTTTAAGCCAGGCTAGCGAGCGATTTCCCGGAGGAACGCGTAAAAGGCGACACACTTCCTGCTCCTCCTCTTATCTCCGCAAGTTCGATAACTTCCAACAGGTTCCCGAGCCTCGGCGGGGCAGCGTTCCCCGGAGGAGCGAATCCTTCGTCAATCCCTCAAACCCGTAAAGCTGACCTTAATAAGCCCTATTACAACCTGGATTTCCACCGCCGTGAAACTCTTTATTTGAGCCGCTTTGTACTTACAAAAATTAATAAACACTTTTTGGGTCTGAATCAGTTTTGATGATCCCGCAACGTTCCTGACGGACGCGAAAGGGAAAGAGTTACGCGTCGAGCGGCCAAGACGCAAATTTTAGGAATCGCGGTTAATGCGGAGAGCGCTGACAGGAATCTTTATTTTAAGCCGCGACGCTGAAACATTACTCGCGTTCGCCGCCGTGTTCGCAAGTACGGAAACATTCTGCGACATCTTTCCATTCCGAGCCACTCTGGAAATTGGATTCTGAGGTGGCGTAACAGCGTTCCAAGGCCTCAGAAATACGTTGGGACTCGGAACATTCAAATGTCCCGCTCAGCGCAGCCGCCGTTTCACAAATCACGTCGAGACGTTGACTCACCTGCTGATAAATAGGTACAAATTTTCTCTTTATGGATTCAGACTGAGAACACAGAATGCTGAAAAACCCTTTGACGGTTTTTTGACAAAGCCGTTGTTTGGTCAAAACATTTCTCTTCACATCTCGCACTCAAACCTTTCACAGAAAAGGGCCATTTTACAATTACAACACAGGAGAACAAGGCAAAGCCACATTTAAAAAAAACCCTTGATATACGTTCAGGTGGATTACATACTGTGCATGTGAAAATAGATTGCCAGGCAAGAAGAAGTGTCTGGAGATGAACTGTGATCCCGATTGGCTCTGACAGGTGGGAAGGGCAGAGAAAAAGGGGAAAAGGGAGGGAGTTACCATGGTGATGAGGTATGTTGTTGCCCTCCAAGGTGGAGTGTCTTGGGCCTAGAAGCTGAACACGAGCTGGCATTAGCTGGCCTCTCCCAGTAGGGGTCGCTGTGGAAAAATGTGAAAATCTCTTAAAGCCTATAGGAGAGAAGGTTCACTTCCCCCTCCCCTCCCCCCTTTCACAGAGAGAATCTGAACATACAATGATAATCAAGGTCAGATAAACTGCTTTTCTTTTTAAATGCTTGGTCTGCTTTGTGTGTGTCCTCCAGGGTCTGTAATGAATGTGAGTAAATGATTTTACAGGGTTCGGCAGCGAGGTTATCGTCAGCAAACGTCGCTTTTGTCCGTACTGTTCCTTCGCCCGCTCAGTGTGTTCGCGTGCATACCTCTTGACAGTGACAAAAAGCACGTGCGCTGACTCGGGAGGCTAAGTTTAAAAGATTTTGTCAGGTGGAATCTTATAAGACTATCCACTGACTGGTCCAACAAAAATGTTAGATATTCCTGGGTGTCACACTCCCTCAGGATCCCGTTGCAAAGCACAGGGATGGCAAGAAAGCTATATATATTACATTGTGAGGCTGAAATTGACTTTAACTCTGCAGTGAATTATTGAAATTTTACTGACCCTCAAAAAGAGACTGTCAGAACTGATACCATATTCAATTTTTCAAATGCAGTGTGTTTCGTATATACGTGAGATTCTGAGCGCAATTGAATCATAAAGGCAAGCAGTAAGTAAAGGCACGCACACACACACACACACACACAGACAGACAAACACAGGCAACGCACACACACACACACACACACACATGCTGCAAAAACCCCTCAAATCTAGAAAAGCAGAGCGGTGCAAAAATCACATTTAACACTGTGACACTGCCAAGTATAAATGTCGACACACATTACATTTCTCATGCAAATGCAGACATTGCATTAGCAGCTTGGCACTTGCACCATGCACAAACTTGGGTGATATACAAACCATTTACAGCTTGTATTTCTCCTAAAACTGTGCTACATTAACAGCTGCGGTGCACTAAATGTATCAACATGGAGATCTGTTCAGTGTGCTATTAGAGCTTACAGAGCTACATTGAAATTGCACTGCGTTTGAGATCATTCTTATGTTTAAAGAGCAATATTTATTTCAAAAATGAAAAATGGAATCCTTACACAAATTGACACAAAAGAAAAAATTTGACTAAAACAATTTAGTAAGAAAGAACGTCAGTAGTCCGCATTGGTATAGTATTATTGTGTATCTATATGGAGGGCAGACAACAGAAGACATTTTATTTCTCGTGTAAAATAATTCTTTAGTCAGTAGTTCGCTGGGTGAGTCACTGCGATGTTCTGAGTAGAGCAGAGCTGTTCACAACTCTCTGTGCGCAGATACCTGGGCAGCCGAAGCCTCTATTAGTCAAGGGCCGTTCATTTCCCCTATTAAACAGGAGGAACCTTCAGCGCGCTGGCGGTCCGCTGAAAGGGGATGTATTTATGCGCCGGAGGAGTGATGTCACTCTGGAGGAGCGCGTCGCCGTACCAGCGCTATCTCCCCGAGATCGATGCCTCGCAATTTACAAAACTTCCGCAAGCCGCGCGTCCACGCGCCGGAATCCATCCCCCGCAGGTACGGGTAACGTCAGCCGTCGCAATTTGCCCCCCCCAAACCCGTCCGCCCCCCCCCCCCTCCCCCTCCGTCCCCCAGACTGTAAGAAACAGGCGTCCGCCCGCACACTCACGCACGCACGCCCGCCCATACGCACGCCCGCACAAATACAGTGTGGCCTCGGCAGCCCTGGCCCCAGCACATTGGATTCTGTTACAACACAGTAAAGGTAAATTACAGCCAGAACAGGGAGATTCGGCCCATTTATCAGAGCAGACTGTATTACTCACTGTGTGCCGGGCATTCTTTTAAATTATACACCTTTTCTCCACACGCGGGGGTGGGCGGGGGGGGGAACTAATCCGGCCTGCCCCCCCGCGGACTCCATAAAGCGCCCCGATGCCGCCTTTAGACAATTTCCCGCGGAATCGGGCGTGTGATTGAAAGTAGCGTCACGGCCACCGCCGCCGCCACGGTGCTCTCCGGGACCCCGGCGGCGCCGCACCCCGTGACCCTCTCGCTGTTTTTTCGTGAGCGGGTTCAGAACTTTCGGCGAGGCCCAGAGTCCCGGGCCCCGCCGCTCCGGCTTCGGGCAGGTGAGTCTCGCTCGGCTGCGTGGCGAAGGCCGCTCAAGGGGGCCGGGCTTTGCGTTTCCTCCTGACCCAACAGAGGTGGGGGGGCGGGGATTTGTTGGGGCGGCGGTGTGGGGAGGTCAGCGGCTGGAAATATTTCGGCGCGTGGGATTTCCTGAGGAGAGCCGCTCTCGTTCGGCGGTGCCGATAACGAGGGCATGAGTGACGGAGGAGGGCTTTGCCAGCAGGACGGATGTTTCGCGGGAATCGTGGGCTTATCCTGCCGAACTCTTTGTGTGTGTGTGTGTGTGTGTGTGTGAGCGTGTGTGGGAAGGGGGATTGGGGGATTTGGGGAATACGGTAGGTGGGGTTGGGAGTGAGCAGAGTTCTTCCTTTCCAAAGAGTTGCACAGCAGTTAAGAATCACTTGCGCTCTTCTTTTGAGAAGTTACACTCGAATGGAGGGTCTGAGTCAAAGACTCCTTGTGAAGAACAGAACAGGCGAGTAATGGCAGCCTTTTGTTGACACGTCTGCTTAGATTGTTTCACAAGGTCACGCAAACTGCATTGTTCTAGTTCCACTGGGCTTTTTTTATTTATTTATTTATTTTTACTTTCCCAGCACATTTTCTTCTCACTAAGCTTATGTTCATGCTTGTAGCCTTTTATCATTTTCCATCTTGCAAAAAAATCTAATAAAAAAAGCAATGGTGATTCCAACAGACAAACCACATGAAAAAAAATAAGAGGGTGTTCAAATTGTGTCATACATGCAACCAGAAAGAAAATCTCTGACAGTCTATGTCTCACCTAAGACAACTGGCTTGACTGAGGGGTTGCTGGGAGCTAGCCGCGGAACATTTGGGCTCGACGCGCGGACGGCATTCGATGAGGTCGCGGCGCGATTAAAAGACGCGAGCGGGTGATTCATGGCCTTAAGTGGCTGATTAATCAGAGGGGTTCGGACTGTGTGGGAGCCTCTAACAGCCAAACCACATCAAACACATTCGGCTGGAGGCTGACACGTTTATTGGAACTTTACATTGACTCCAGGCCTAATGTGGGGGTGGGGGCGGCGGGTGGGGGTGGCTGATTTAGAAGTGTTTTTATTGATGTCAGCTGGAGGACCAAGGTGAGTGACATTTACAGGTAAATTCTCTGTGCGCCGAGTCCATTCCCATGATGCAATGCACCCCTGCCACTGTCCTACGCTGTAGAAGAGACTGCAGCTGCATTCTATTTTATTAGAATGCTGACTTACAAGGGATTTTAAGGCAAGGCGTTAAAAAAAATGGCCACTTTAAGGGCTGGTCTGCTTCGTAGGCACCACAGAACGCAGCCTACTAGGGTGCCTTGATTTGGACTAATTTTAAAGCAGCATCAGATGTATCCTTCACCACGTAGGATATCCCATAAATCTTTGCAATGACCTTAAAAATGTGAGTTTCTGTTAAAACAATGGGGGAGGTAATTTGCAAGTATAGTGAAACCAAACTCAACTACTTAACTAATCATGATCTTCAAACAAGACCTTGCTAAAATTACTTAACTTTTCTACTACTGTACGTAAAGCTAACCAGCTAATGTACCTTAGCCAGCTAACTATGAATACAATTGGGCTCTAATCATCAAGAACCACGACCGTGTAGTTTTACCGAAAGAGTTTAATTATTTTTTTGATTTGCTGAACAAAGTACCAATGAAGCCAGCCACAAAGAGCCAGTTTGCAAAAAAAAAAAGTATTGCTTTCCTTTTTTCTTTTATCAGTCACACCGCCCTCTGTAGTGTAAACACTGGCGTTCTCGCTCATCTGGCAATGCGCCTGGAGACTTAGGACGCTACCTTCAGAGGCTTTACCATTAGCAGGAGATTACCTTCACGACTACAGCGACCGCTGTCTCTGAAGGCAGCCGGCTACCTCAGCAGCCAAGCAGCAGGCCGCTGCCTTCCGAACGGAAAGCGCTTTCACATTTTCACACCCTTCAAAGGCCTGGCAGATCTCCTGCTCACAGGGCAGGCGGGACTTGCACACATGGGGTTAATCTTTTGCACGAGACTAGAAATTTTCCCTGGGGGACCCCGAACTATGAGATAGGGTAAGAAACATGGACGTTTATGGACGGAATTTTTCAAACGCTGTTGAATGATTAGAAGTTAATGACCTTATCACTTCCCTTTTAAGGTCTTAATGGTATCCATTAACATATTGGGGTAAAAAAAGAGGTCTTTATTAGCTGAAGCGTATCTCTGCTATGGGTCTGAAAAACAGAGCTAAGACATTGAGGAAGAGCGAGGGCAGAGTTGACATATGGAGACTGTGAAGGTGTATTCTGCACATAAAGGACTTGTTTCTGTGCATTAGTGCTTCTCTTTCCATGTTGGCAGAGCACTCTAGTTATTGGAAGCCTGAAAAATTATATATCCTGTATATCCTCAATAATTTTTGGGACAAAGAGATAGTATTTGGCTCTGAACTCCACAGTTTTTAGATGTGTAATCAAACAATTCACATATGGTTAAAGTGCCAATTCTCAACTTTCACGAAAGGGTATTTTTTAATATTTTTATTTGACCATTACAGTATTACAGCACTTTTTTCATGTTTGGGACAAATGGCATTTCTGATTAGTCAGGTGAGTTCCATTGCTTCCATAGTGCAGGTATAAGAGAGCTTTCAGTATTCAGTCTTATGATTCTATGCTTATGATTGCCATTGAAGTCTGTTATTAGCATTTGTCAACATGAGGACCAGCGGTTTGCCAATTAAAGTCAAAAGTCAAGGAAGCCATTATGAGCCTTAGAAATAAGAAAAAACTGTCAGAGACAGGCCAAACCTTAGGCTTACCAAAATCAACGGTTTGGAACATCAATAAGAAGAAACAGAGCACCGGTGAGCTCAGTAATCACAAAGAGCCTAGTAGTCCAAGGAAGATCTCTACAGTTGTTGATTCTCACCACAATGAAGAAAAACCCCCAAACACCGGTCCAACACTTTCCAACATAAAACTTTTATACACAAATAGGCAAAAGATAATATTGGCCATGCATTTACAAAGTGATGTGTTCATATACAATGTAGTTTCTGTAAATGTAGTAGGGGCAAATTGAATTTTGAACATTGTACTAACAAAATTTCAAGTTGCTTCTCTATATTGGCATGCATGGTAAGTTCCAACTTGGCTGGTCCAGGTATTTTGAATCCAAGAGTCCAGGGTGGGGGTGTTGGCAGGAGTATTGAGCAATCTGTGAATGTCTATTCAGCGGTGCTGTTGATCAGAATGTGGTGGTGCCCCCTAGAGCACACAGCAGGGGTGACCAGCTCTGGATGTTTATTTTGTTGCCTTGGCTACCTAAAAATCAGCACCCTCTCCCGAACGGGAGCCAGGAGTGGGCAGTCTATCATTTTCCACCACATTGCGGCCTGGCGTGCAGCTTCTGTCTGAATGAGAACCTCTGCTCTGCATTTGTCATCCGCTTGAATTAACAACAACATGGAGCCTGCTGACTACCCAGTGGGTTCGCCCCCTAACCTGACTCCCAATCACGTGCGGCTCACACTTGACCACATGACCGCACGCACGCACGTGCGCACACACGCACGCACACACGCACATTACACACAGCTCCCCGCTGGCATCTCAATTCCTCCTCTTTGCATACCCCACCACCTCCCCCTTAACTGCCACCTTCTTCGCCGAAGGACTCTGACATGGGGGGGGCGACCAGCGCCCGCTGAACTTTTATCTCTGCTCCCTGTCCGCCTCGTGTCTCTCTCCCTCGCCGTGGAAGACGAGACGCGCCGGTCGCGCCAGAGGCGAGCGCGCGCCTCGGGGCCGCCGCGAATGCTAATGGCGCTCGACGCGGCATCATGGCTGGTAATGAGAGCCGGGGAGAGCCCGGCGTCCGGCGCGTTTCACGCCGCGGCGCATTCATGAGCTCCCCCCTCAGATCGATACGAGGTTATCTGGCACCGGGGGAGGGGGCGGTGCCAGCCCGCCGCACCCCCGACCGCTGTCGTCGGGGCCCGGCGGCGGACGCTAATTGGCACAAAGGGGAAAGGCGGACGGGCGCGACGGCGGCAGATGAAATTTGACGCGGAGGTCAAGCGGCGGCGCCGGGCCGCTCCGGCGGACCGGGTTTCACCGCGGGTGAAAGGAGGCGGTCGCGGTGCGAAAGCCCGTTCGGTACGCGGGGCGGCCCTCTCACAGGTGAGCTCGAAAGCCGAGCCTCTGTCGTCTGGGAAGGAGGAAATAGTTTCGGAGCTTTTTTTCGTCATCGTTCTAAAACATTTGCGGTCACGTCTCGGGCTTGCGGGAAATGACACGCGCCGCGATGCCCAAATCAAAAGCGAATCACGGAGAGGGAAAAAGCAAGAAGGGGACGGTTTTACGGAATGGGACTGGCTGTTACACGGTTTTTTTACGGTACGGGAGACGCACGGTCACAGCAAGAACCAATAGGTTAGAAATTCTGTTTTAACTTCATTATCAATCAGCCAAATGTTTAATCGTATATGTTATAATATCTGATATAGCGTCGAATTACCGCTGGAGGCTGCAATATCGTATTCACCCATGCAGGATCTGACTCCCACTCACCACAGGAGACCTCCCCATCTGTAATTACATGCCAGACGGCGCGGCGAGAGAAGCACGCGGTGTTATTGGACTGCAGAATGGAGCTTCTCCCACTTTCCCGTTCTCCCGCAGACGCCGCAGAGGAGGGCACTGTTGATATTCACCTGCGTTCCGTGCTAAGATAATGAATTATTAAGCGCGGCGTGTTGTTCTACTTCGGCCCACACACAGAGAGGAGCCGAGGCAAAGATGAGATGTCACCGGGTCTGTTTCCAATCAAAACACAGCTAACTCGCACAAAAAAAAAAACCTCCACAGGAACCTGATAAAAGGATGCTATCTTCATAATACAAGATTGCAAGACCTCCTACACCCAGATTAATTCCTATTATTTTTTAATAGTTTTGTGAGAAATTGTGATAAACAACAAACAATTGACTTAACGACACATCATACAATGTTCAGATGCATTCGCTGGATTAATGCTTTTAGACTTGTTTTTATACCAGTCCCAGCACGAAATTTTAACTCGGAAGGGGAAAAAAAACACTTAAAGGTCACAACAAATTGTCTAAATGGTAGCTGATCAGAGGCAAAGGCCCAAAGAGGGATGCCAGGACAGCAGCAGGACGTGTTTCAAGCTGGTTCCCACCAACAGAACTGACATGCAGCCTCTGCTGACTTTCAGTACACTGCTGTAGGAATGCCAAAGTCAGGATTTCTACTCTCCTTCCAACATTAACAGGCCACACTGACAAAACAGTGCTGAAGTCTACATTATCCTGATTTTGTTGAATTCTTCCTACTAGCCCAGGTCTGACTAACATGCAAAGGTTTGTGCAAAGGTTTCTGACAGCGATGTCTTCCGAGAGGGAATGCCCCCTTACACTGTACACTTACTACCAGCGGCCAACCGCACATTATAGCAGACTCTGCCTCCGAACAGTGCACGTCTGTTTTCACAGTAGACGCTAGCAGGTAATGTTGAGTTTAGCTGAGCTAATGATGAGTGAACTGACTATGTTCATGTTCATTATCCTCAAGATCAGCGTGTCTTCAGCACAGGTCCACCATTACGCTTGTCATGACGGCTTTGTGGAAATGAAGAACAGGTGTCCGTAAGATTCAAATTGTGCCCAATTAGTAAGCACATCCAACGAATGCCTAAGATATCAGATAAGTACTAAGACTAATCTGTTTTCAGGAAATTTGCAAGACAATTGGACCTAAGGCACGATTCCGCTTCCGTGAGTGAATGAAGCAGGTTTCTGCACCTATAATGATTGTACATTTTCAAAAACCTTTTTGTAATACTTCCAGGTACACACTTGTGGAGACCTGGTTGCCAGTGGATGCAGAGTAGCCCACAGGAACACAATGTGATGATGCAACATTAATGCCCTCTCCCTCCCACGTGTTAAAGGAACTATGGGGTCTGTAGTGTGGCTGCAACGGAAATGCCTTCCTGAGACTACTGATGGGCGGCAGTTCAATAAAATTATACACTACAGTTTATTAAGTAACACATTTTGGTAACACTTTACTATAAAGTCACATGAATGGTCAATAGTAAAACACAGGATAAACATATAGTTAGTTAACCATTAACAAATACATGACCGGTTTTTAAAATCCCAATATGAACTGGCGTCAACTAATGTAGTCGCTAACATGAATTAATAATGTACAAATTATTAACAAAGCTGTACAGATGAACTTTTCAGTATTTAGTAGTTAACAACTACATCAGTTGATGCCAATTCATGCTTATTGTAAAGTGTTACTCAAATTCTTTTAAAAACAGTTGTATACAACAACACTAAAAACTGACTAAAGTCGTCTTCAACAATCTACATGATGACAACTTGTGCAGTTCAAATTTCTAAAGACTAGCACTGTGGATCACTGTGCTATGGTAAGGGGAATTCATAGTGTCTATGTTGTGACCAATTCCTCTTCATTTTACAACACCCAAGGCCTCTGGTATAAAGCAAACACCAGCGGAAATAGCAATGGGAAGAAATGCAGTTTTCATCACGAAGCCTAGCCAAATCAGAACCCTCCTTCAATTTCTGTTTAAGAGTAAAAGGAAATGGTGTTTTTAACTACATAAATGAGCTCCATTTGAAGGCTTTGTTGGAGAAGTGATAATTCTTTAGTTTTAATGCATAAATTTAAATTGAGTCTCTGTACTCGGGTAAGGAAGGGGGATAAGAAAAGATAAATTATTTTTCCTTTTCTTAAAGAAAATGATATTTTGGACTGAGAAATGACTATATTCTGTTCTGCTAATTCACAGTTGTCTCACCTATGGTCACAGTGACCTTCAGCTTTTCTTAATCACACTATTTACTTCACTTGAATGAAAGTTTTAATTTGAATTGGACTATTTCAGAACGATCGTTCTAAAAGAAAGTCTGGAGATGTGAAGCGATTACTTTCCAGTCAGTCTCAGTCAAAGAGAGTCACAACTTCTGAACAGTCGATAAGCCAAACTTTTTTTTTTTTTTTTTTGGGACGTGCAGAGACATTTGAATCTCGCGATTGTGCCGGAAACAGGTTCTCTCTCGCGTCTTATCAATCAAGGCCACAACCCAAACCCCCCCCCCACCCTCACCCCCTCCCCCACCTTAGAAACGCTTTTACCATTAAAATCGCACGCTTTGAAATATGGCAGCCGCCCGGGGTGCTACGCTAAGAGGAAGCACCATAAGACCCACAGTAGATGAATGCTAGCGACGGCGCGGTCGAAATGGCCGAGTGGCCCGAAGTGTCCCCGGATTGGAGTCAAGCTCCATTACTACCGCGCTTTCAGGGAGAGGGGGGGGGGGGGGAAGGATCGGGGGGTACAGGTCAGCAATAGCGCTGTTCAATTAGGCTGCAGGCTGCTTGTTTGCGCACACCGCTACTTTCTTTTCGGATTCTCCATTACGCGTACAATACTCCCTGTCATATTTGATTTGCGGCGTGACGCGGCGGGCGTAAGAGAGTCCGAGGGCTCGTCAGTCGCGGCCGAGGGGGGCGCTGGGTGGGGGAGGGGGGGTTGCGGGTTGGGGGGAGACGGATCCAGCCCCCCCGCCGCCTTCCATCGGGGGGAAAATGGCTACGAGTGGGGGGGCCGCTATAATTACTGCCGTGCGCGGCGGTGGTGAGGCCTCTGCATCTTATTAATAAAACCTAAAGAACAACAATTACAGCCCATTACTTTAGGAAAGCGCAGAAAGTAATTGATACACTGGAATCCTGCCAAATGGCTTCTGTTCCAATTAGAGCATTATCTTCAGTGTCTTCGCTCGAATATTTGAGGGCAAACACCTCACGTCATTTGCATGAAGTGTCATTTTGCCACGGACAATTAAAAACAAAACAAAAAAAAAAAATCCGCCGTTAGATAAGAGCCAGTTGTTGCTTTCAGAAAAGAAAACTGCTGGAGACACCTTAACATATATATTATGCATGTATTTATGCATTAATGCATTTATGTATGTCGATCCAGGAGCGGGATTTTTTTTCCTCCTTCACCTGAAACATCTAGGATGAACAAGTCACATCTATTTATATGTATACATACATATGATTTTTTTTATCTTATCAAATTTAAAAATCATATTTCTCTGATGGCCATGGTGTTTGCTGGGGGCGGCATTCTGTTTCAGACAGTGTATATAACAAATAAGACCACCTGCTGTGCTCTGTCCCACTAGCTTTGCCTCCATTATTTCCATATGGTAAATGGAGCCACTTGATTGTCAGCGAGCAAGTCAATATACACACAGTGTGTGTGGGGGGGGGTTGTGGGGGGGCAACAGAATCATAGAATAACTGTAAACCAGGGCGTCCAGTTGAGGGAGCCTTGCGTCTGAAGAAAAGGGTGACGGGGACCAGTCGCAGTCTTTCCTTCTTTTCGGAATTTCTCAACACCCCCACCCCCACCCCAGTAAGGAGCACCCTGCCATAAAGCTCAAGGGATCAGAGTTATTTGTCTCCTCTCTCGCTTCTCTTCTCTCTATCGAGGTGACTTTGATCACGCGGCCCCACTGACAACGTAAAGTGAAGCGGAGGAGTTTCCAAATGTCTAACGACGTCTTCAATTACAGCTCCAGTTCCTGACACCTGAACCCCCGGAGCAGGGAGATGGCCTATCTCGCGACAGGCACGTGGTGAGAACGCGCGAATCCCCACGGCGTGTCCCGGTTACGGTACCAAAAACATATGAAAAGGAATCTACGTTCAAAAAGACCGCAAAGAAGAAAAAAAAAATCAGTTTAACGGGGATAATATTACATCAGCACAATAACTCCTTGACACGGTGACAGGGATGGGGATTCACAAGGGAAGCGGGCTTGGAGTACAAGCGCGCTTTGCAATTGTTAACAATGACGGCTAATAAAACCGCATAAGAAAAGCTGATTTCAAAGCCGAGCTTTAGCGTGGGTATTACGCGCCGGATGCCAGTCTGTTAACCCTCTCTGTGACTGGCAGGACGACACCGGCAAGCTGTGCGCAACAAAGTGCTGACAGCAAGTAATCTAAATCTTGCGTGTAATTGGAAACTTCCTGATAATACCAGATCTGGCTCAGCAGAATACACGTAGCCTAGAGGTCCAGAACAAGTCTCCCTGCTCGTTTTGTTGACAACCTTTAATAAAACATGCTAACCAATATTCATCAGAGACGTGCAATTTTCTGGTATTCTGCGTTGCTGGTAGCTCGTTCTAAAAATATCCCCCGTTAGGAGTTATGTTATCTGCAGTCGCTGCAACCTAACCTATTTCAGTGGGGAAAACACAGCTGAAAAAATATGGCTAAGAATGTATGTCAAGTGCTTGGGTTCCACAGAAACCTGTAAGTATATGTGAACAATAGCGCAGACAGCAGCTCTAAATTAACAGTAGGTTACGCATCAAATAAAACTCAGGCTTTAAAAAGAAAGCAAATTGCATTTGTAATGCATTCTGCAAATATTTATAAACCAAGAAAACGCAAGCCAGCGTAAGAATGGTTTCGTGGCAACAGCATTTTCGAAACCATGCGGCTAAGGTCAACGTAAACATAATAGCGTCCATTAAAAAAAAAATAAGGCTCCCGCCATGTTCTCAACCTCATTCCCCGAGAAAGTTTCTGTACTGGAATGCCTTAGCTGACCTTCGCGACAAACTAACAGGCTGCATCATTGGTCCATTTCTCTTCCTGTCTGAAGCTGGCAACTCCCCCGCTTCGCCCCGCACTTTGGTTCCCGGGCTCGGGCTGCGCATCCCGGACCAGCGGATCTCGGAGCGCCCGCCCTTTCGTCGAGGTTCGAGTGTCGCCGCTCCTGGCAGCGCCGGCCCGGACCACTGGACAGGACTCAAGAGCATATTAAAGTCTGGCGACTTGAATCGGACCAGGACAACAGCGCCGTTTGGCCACGATAAATTAATTTATCCGGAGCGGCTGCCAGCCCGCAGTGACGGGGCTCCTGTTCCTGGCTTTACTGCGCTGCCCAGGGTTAACCGTCAGACATCGGGGCTTGGCAGCCGGTCTCAAACCTTCACCACTTCTGCCGCGTGGAGCTGACACGGGCTGGGGGAAGGAGGCGGGGCTGTAAATATAAAAAAAGGGTGGGGGGGTGTGGGGGGTGCGGCTACCTCTCCGACATCAACACAAGGACATAGCGAGGAGGCACACTGCCAGGCACCGGACAGCCAGGCCCAAGAGACTGTGGCGGCCAGGGCAGTGTCCGCGACTCAGACAACCAGACTGACCAATGACAGGGGTGGGCAGACCAAACCAAGCCCCCGACAACAGACTGAGGAAAGCGTGGCCCCGCCCCCACGGCAGGGTGAGGACACGGCCCCGCCCTCCCTAATGAATATGCATGAGACGGCACTGGGGGGAGGTGCATCTAAACGCGCGTTCAGATTCGCCGCATGTTTCGCTGATGACTCACTTGTTCAAAATCCAATCTTCGTTGCCGCTGAACATAATGCGAGAACTCCCAGCAAAGTGGTGAAATTGAGCTCAGCCCCACACACAGCCTGCTGACGGACTGCTGGCAGGAGAGAGGGATGAATGGATCGGACGGCTCAACCGCGCTCTCTCCCACACAATACATCTCCGGGGGGGGTTAGAACTTTCTGAGTGTTCTGCAGTCGGCGTCACGGAAACGCTCTCTCTCTCTCTCTCCGCCGCTCCGCTTTCTGTAAGCGCTAATCTGGCTGGCTGGCAAGTCAGGGAAGGTGCCAGCAGTGTGATGAATCCCCTGTGATGGATCAAGAGAGCGCGAATCCCGCTGCAGGGCCCAAATTCACCCCAAACAAATCTCCCGGCAGCGCGGAGCGCTAACCGCAAAACGGCGGTTCGAGACCGTTCACAGAAAAAAAAAAAAAAAAACGGGAGCAGGGAGCAGGTGTCGCCATCCCTGTCGTTCCCGAATTAAACCGTTTCCGGAAAAAAAAGAAAAAGAAAAAGAGGAATGACAGGAGACGGGTTTATGGAAGAGCTTCCCGTGGCATCAATGTAAATTTGTCGGCGGGAACGGAAATGGCTGCAGTCACTCTTCCCGTTAAGAAAGCACAATCGCACGTGAAGTACGAAACGTGGTGGAGACTGCGGGGAGGAGGAGTGGGTGAGACGGTGCAGCGGAGCCGCAAAAGCCCTTTGTTCAACAGTGCATCTCTCTCTTCGAAAAAAAGGGAGAGATTTAGTTCTGCCCCACTTATTGATGTGGGGTCTTTTTTTTTTTCAGCTCCAGCCCTGGCTTTCTACACTGAGAAAAAAAAAGTGTCAAGGCACCCAAAGCCAGTGGGCATTCAAAGTCCAGAAAAGAGCCAGGAAATGCATGCGAGCGGGCAAATAAACCGTCAGTGAGAACCCGGGTCCCCCTCCGCAATCTGGCATCGGCTCGGTTCGTCTTCCACGTCGGCGTCCAGAGAGCGCGCGCGCTACACGAGCGCGGCCAACGGAGCCGTTCCTCTGATCCGTCCTGTGCGGGGCCCGGGGTTGTGTCCGCACATCGTAATCGGGAATTAGCCAAAACGGGACTTCACTGAAGAGAGCCAATCAAGCGCAAGAACAGAATGAACAGGACTTCACAAGCCAATTCCGTAGATCTCCTAGCACAACAAGGGGTGCCTTTCAGTTGAATGGTGGGGGAAGAAAAAAATCCCGGGTATCTTATGAAACTAAACGGCTGAATTCGAAAACAAGAGTGGCCGTGTGCGATGCGAACAAGCACTCCCCTGAAGAACACTCTAGCTGAAACGCGCTGTGCGCCTTGCCTGCGCCGAAATTGCTAAAGCTATTTGTCTTTTGGGCTGTCACGAGAAGGGAGTGTTACACTGTTTATCCTTTTTGAAATGCTTTTTCGTTATTTTTTTCCCTCTGTTTTTGGAATGCGCAATTGTGTTCATAAGCCACAACCTCAGCTATTGATTCCTCCTCTGAAATACGTGATGTCAGCCACAGGTGACATCAGCCACCACGGTCCATAGACGGCACAGGCGTGAGCTTGAAGCCACTTAATGTACAGCTTGGAACAAGCATATTGCCGGTACCCGGTCGACCAGTGTGTCTCACTGGTGAGAGACCTGCGTAAACTGTGAGCATGTTTAAACTGATCCAGACTAGAGGGCATGTGCAGCATGTCTATTTATCTGCTGTATACATATTTTCATTCAAGTATATTCATAATGGAAAGCTGAAAGCTACTAAGTAGTGCAAGTAGGTGGAATTATTGTAACTGAAATATGACCACTTCAACCTTCGTGAACGTGACACTTGAGAAATGCAAACAAATGCTACCATACACTTAGATTGTATTTAAATCAATGGCAGGAGCTGGGGAAACAGATGCAGATCTACACAATAATTGCAGAGACCTATATTTGAGAAAAGACCTCAAATATAAATGACTGCCTGCAGCAATTAACCAGGGACAAAATCCTTATTCGGCAGTAGCCTTTTCCATTGAGTAGTTAGAGAAAGAAATTGGGTTGGAAAAAAGCAGATCACAACTTTGTGGTGCTATCAAACAGGAGCCACATTACATGCCTGCAACGTAAGGATAAGACCTCTAAGCTAACCATCAATGTCTGCAAGATGAGTACAAATCAGGAATTATAACATCCCTCATAAGCAGCATCAATGTCATTTAATATTTAAAAGCTCATATGTATGCTTTCAAATCCTTTGTGGTCCAGAAATAAAGAAGTTGCATGTATGACGTTGTTACAAATAAAAAAATCCTTGAGTGACCTTCATTTAAAGTGCTAAATAGCTTAACAGTAAACTTCACGAAAACTTCAAAAAAAAAAAGAAGCAATAATGAATTCTGATGAATGTTATGCACCTCAACCCGCAACGTGGAATGAAGCCTTTGGAATTTCTTCCACTTCTCTCACGTCCTCGTTTCATTCTGAAACTTTCTGCGCGTTACACGCGTCCGTACTTCCGCGCACAGGTGGAAAACAGTCCGCTAATTCATATTTATGCCTTTGATACAGCCCGCTCTGTCAGCACGCCGGTCCGGACAGCTCAAGGTTTGAGAGGGGTTTTTTTTTTTTTCTTCTCTCCACCCCGCCCGTTTCCCTGGGTGGGGTGGAGAGAGACGGGAGCGGAGTGAATTCCAAGTGTGTCTGTAAATGCATCACAGCCCTGTACCATTTACATCCCTTTTCAGGAGGCTCAACAGCGCACTAAATCACTGAATATTCCATATTCCTACAGGTCTCTGAAGTTGGCCGCCTCTCGCCTCTGCTTACTTGCTGACTGAACTATTTAACCTCTTTAGAAAGCGTTAGCTTTTCTTTACCGTATTTTTTTTTTTTTTCCCTTATTCAGGTTTCTTTCTTTCTTTAATTTAGTGAATATTTTTAATGCGTTTTTTAAATAAAGTCAAACTTAATATTCAACCAGCGCTTATCGCCGTTTCTGTGCAAAGCAGGCCATAAATATTAATGAGGCCTCGCTAAGACCTGAAAGGGCCGGTTGCGTCTTGCTTTTCTCCCCCCTCCTCTAAGAAAGGGGGTTTATCACAAATAAAAACCCCTGTGTAATTTTTCACAGAAATAATTGCCCTGCATGTGGTAAATGGTGTTATTTTCTGGTATTTAAAAGTTTGGCAGGGCTCCCTGCGTAATGACTCACTGGCTGGGGCTAACGCTGGCAACCAGACAGAGAAAGAGGGGGGGCTCCGCGTCACGCGGCTAACCGCAAAGCTAACTGCGGCCGCCCAGCTGCAAGGCTTTAAAGCAGGGAAAACACTGGGAGCCCTTATCCACCGCACTTAGCAACACGGGGTCTCGTGTGGCTGCCGAGTTACTGCGGGGGGGTGAAAGAGCAGCTATGTTTCACAATGGGAAATTGAGGTTACATGTATCAAAGAATTCTTTTTTTTTTTTTTTTTTAACCACACGTCAAATAACTGGAAACACACGGACCTGGTTCCTCCCGCTTCCCCCCCCCCCCCCAAACCCAGTCCCCGCCCCAACCCCCTTCCACGGTTAGGACGGTAGCCCGCCTCCCCCCTGCATGAGAACTTGTAAGCCCCAAGCCTGCCACTCCGCCGACAGCTTACAAGATTTGTACAACATCCCAGTGGAAACATTCAGCTCTATTACCTTCTTAAAGGGATCTCCACTTGTTTTCATATGGCTCCATTTTTTGATGGAAGAAAAACACTTTTAAAAGAAATCTGGGCGATGTGCCTCAGCATCCAATCGCTGAGACGCATTACGTGAATGTATGCCCATAACTCACTGCGTTATGCTGTCAACTGTCCAATAAACAATGTTCTTCCCTTAACCACTCATAAATTCATCCGCCCATTGTCGTAATCAAAGGCACTCGCATATTGTGCTGTGTGATGTGAGCCCTCACACATAGCTGTTCATATTAGCTAGTGTATGTGAATTTCAGAAAATCTAAATAGAAATAAATAAATCAAAATTCATACGCCTTTCTTGAAGTTTCAATATATTTCCAGTGAGGTTTTATTGTCTCTGGTAGGGAAAGCATTTTGTTCAAAAGACTGCCAAACATCCCCACAGTGAAGGGGACAGGCAGCAAAAAGCATGTCAAAAAAAGATGACAAAATAATAGTTTGAGGAAACAAAAATACCAATTATGCATTAGACCAACCCCCAACATCCAAACAAAAAGGCAACATGCAAAAATAACAAATGCAGCACTGATATTTCAAAGACTTGGACTCTTCAGTAGGCTGCTTTAATAACAGTGGACTAGCTAGTATTTCCTCAGTTAAGTCTTCTGTCACAACTATAGAATGTTAAGCATATATTGTGTCCTCATTCAATTTAAAATCAATCTGGTACAAATATGTCATTGAATATTTTAGAGGTCAACCATGAGGTTTCACAGAGTGTGTTCTGCCACTTTGAACAGCTAATCGGGTCATGTGCATTTTTTCTGTGTTCTCCATGGCTTCTCATGTTGTTCTGTATAAGGCGTGATGAGTATTGGTGGCTGACATAGGAGAGCACATGCTTGTCTGAGCTCTCCAAAATCCATACAGTTTGCGCCAAAGCACACTGACAAATACAGTTAGGCATTCCAAATTGGGAAGAAAAAGTAAAAAGAAAAAGCATTAAAAATAATAAAGAAGCAAACATTCACTTAATTACTTAATTACAATATTGTAACACCTATCATAACATCTACATGTTTCATGAGAATATAACCTGATTAACAAATAGTTACCACTATAATGCATTAAAATGAGTATTAAGAGGGGCAGTAGTGGAACACAGTGGTTAGGGGAAAAGACTCATAACCAGAAAACCACAGGTTTTTCCCACAGAGCACTAGGAACCAGTTAACAGGAAGCAAAGTATTTCGCTGAATTGCTTCAGGAAATATCCAGCTGTATAAATAGGCAGCATACGAAACGTAAACCCCGCACCTCACCAGGGAGAAGGGCTTCGGCTTAGCAAATAAATACTAATAATTGGCAGGTATTAAGTCCAGGGCTGCAGGATGGCATTAGGCCTAAACCTCACTGGCAGAGGCCCGCTCGCTTTCCCGGTGCCAAGCTCAGCTTCCACCGCAAACCGCTGGAATAAAAGCGGCGCGGCGCGGCCCTGGTGGAAATTACAGCGCGGCAATTAAATTTACCGTCTCTCTCTCTCCCTTTCGCCCACTGATTTTTACTGAATCGCCCGCTCGCCTTCGATTGTTGGAAGCCTCGGAAGCCGCGCTCGCCCCGCTGTCATCAGTCACCGAATGAACTGCGGGCAACTTTGGGGGAAAAAAGCGGGGCGATGATTGCGACATCATGTTCCCGCGCGCGGAGTCTCTCGCCCGGCCGTAATCTCGCCCGACCTCTCCGATTTTCATTAGCGATATCAATAAAAAAGTGTTGTTGTTTTTGAAATGAAAAGTCGAAGTGCCCATTGCTCAACGCCGCTTTAATTTCCTGTTTGGTTTGGCGGA